>NC_092828.1:86039337-86343551 GCF_039878825.1 Excalfactoria chinensis | reverse complement strand
TCCTAAATATATAAGTATAACCCTAAATATATAAGTATAACCCTAAATATATAAGTATAACCCTAAATATATAAGTATAACCCTAAATATATAAGTATAACCCTAAATATATAAGTATAACCCTAAATATATAAGTATAACCCTAAATATATAAGTATAACCCTAAATATATAAGTATAACCCTAAATATATAAGTATAACCCTAAATATATAAGTATAACCCTAAATATATAAGTATAACCCTAAATATATAAGTATAACCCTAAATATATAAGTATAACCCTAAATATATAAGTATAACCCTAAATATATAAGTATAACCCTAAATATATAAGTATAACCCTAAATATATAAGTATAACCCTAAATATATAAGTATAACCCTAAATATATAAGTATAACCCTAAATATATAAGTATAACCCTAAATATATAAGTATAACCCTAAATATATAAGTATAACCCTAAATATATAAGTATAACCCTAAATATATAAGTATAACCCTAAATATATAAGTATAACCCTAAATATATAAGTATAACCCTAAATATATAAGTATAACCCTAAATATATAAGTATAACCCTAAATATATAAGTATATAACCCTAAATATATAAGTATAACCCTAAATATATAAGTATAACCCTAAATATATAAGTATAACCCTAAATATATAAGTATAACCCTAAATATATAAGTATAACCCTAAATATATAAGTATAACCCTAAATATATAAGTATAACCCTAAATATATAAGTATAACCCTAAATATATAAGTATAACCCTAAATATATAAGTATAACCCTAAATATATAAGTATAACCCTAAATATATAAGTATAACCCTAAATATATAAGTATAACCCTAAATATATAAGTATAACCCTAAATATATAAGTATAACCCTAAATATATAAGTATAACCCTAAATATATAAGTATAACCCTAAATATATAAGTATAACCCTAAATATATAAGTATAACCCTAAATATATAAGTATAACCCTAAATATATAAGTATAACCCTAAATATATAAGTATAACCCTAAATATATAAGTATAACCCTAAATATATAAGTATAACCCTAAATATATAAGTATAACCCTAAATATATAAGTATAACCCTAAATATATAAGTATAACCCTAAATATATAAGTATAACCCTAAATATATAAGTATAACCCTAAATATATAAGTATAACCCTAAATATATAAGTATAACCCTAAATATATAAGTATAACCCTAAATATATAAGTATAACCCTAAATATATAAGTATAACCCTAAATATATAAGTATAACCCTAAATATATAAGTATAACCCTAAATATATAAGTATAACCCTAAATATATAAGTATAACCCTAAATATATAAGTATAACCCTAAATATATAAGTATAACCCTAAATATATAAGTATAACCCTAAATATATAAGTATAACCCTAAATATATAAGTATAACCCTAAATATATAAGTATAACCCTAAATATATAAGTATAACCCTAAATATATAAGTATAACCCTAAATATATAAGTATAACCCTAAATATATAAGTATAACCCTAAATATATAAGTATAACCCTAAATATATAAGTATAACCCTAAATATATAAGTATAACCCTAAATATATAAGTATAACCCTAAATATATAAGTATAACCCTAAATATATAAGTATAACCCTAAATATATAAGTATAACCCTAAATATATAAGAGCCTTACCGACTCTGCCAACACAGTGACTGGACTCGCTACCTGACCAAATACACTAACAGCAGCCTAAGTTCACTAACAACTTCTAATTACAACCTGAACTCAACAACAACCTGATCTACTTTGCTTACAGCCCTTCTAATTCTAGCATCCCACACACTTACCTGTCACACCTACCTTAGAGCGTGCTCCAATATTCGGTGGTGACAATGCAAGACACAGCACACAGTGCAATGTTTGTTTATTTCTTTTAATGTCTGTTCATTACAGCTCTATTTCCACAAGACGCAGCTCATACAACCGTACAATCGCAGTACAGCAACAACTGTGTGTTGACAAGCACAGTGTGCATACAGATATTTAATACATGGCACAACACAGCTTACAATCACAACATCCATATATACAGTACAGTGACCGACACAGCTCAGACGCAACATCTACATATTCAGTACACGGCACAATGGAATTCACAATCACAACATCCATATATACAGTACAGTGACCGACCCGGTTCACAGGCGCAGCATCCTCATGTTGGTACGTTGCACAGCACAGTTTACAGGTGGGGCATCCACATATTCCATACAGTGCGTGGAGTACAGCTATAAGCAAAGCAAAGCTACACACAATTTGGTTGATACAAAATAACAGCACAACGCTGAAACCAGCGTAACTCTCATAATGGCCGCAAGGGGGCGCAAGTCTCAGAGTGGCCGCAAATGGGCACGAGTCTCAGAGTGGCCGCAAATGGGCACGAGTCTCAGAGTGGCCGCAAATGGGCACGAGTCTCAAAGTGGCCGGGAAGCAACTAGGCTCCTCCAGGCTGTGGGCGTTGGTTCCGGGGCTGGGTCCGCCCTAACATACAAACAAATGGGCTCGCCCAGCCCCGGAAGCAAGACCAATTTAAAGTCAATTTGGCTGATATAATTTGGAAAGCTAAAGCCAATTTGGTTGAATTAAATTAATTTTTTATCAAAGCCAATTTGATTGAGGTTAATTGATTTCAAACCAAAAGCCAATTTGATTGAATCAAAATCACTGCACAGCGCTAAAACCAGCGCAACACTCATAATGGCCGCAAGGGGGCGCAAGTCTCAGAGTGGCCGCAAATGGGCACGAGTCTCAAAGTGGCCGGGAAGCAACTAGGCTCCTCCAGGCCGTGGGCGTTGGTTCCGGGGCTGGGTCCGCCCTAACTAACAAACAAATGGGCTCGCCCAGCCCCGGAAGCAAGACCAATTTAAAGCCAATTTGGCTGATATAATTTGGAAAGCTAAAGCCAATTTGGTTGAATTAATTTGATATCAAAGTTAAAGCCAATTAGGTTGAATTAATTTGATATCAAAGCTAAAGCCAATTTGGTTGAATTAAATTGATTGCAAAGCTAAAGCCAATTTGATTGAATTAAATTGATTGCAAAGCTAAAGCCAATTGGTTTGAGATGAATGGACAACAAAGCTGAAACCAATGTGGCTCAGTCAAAATCGCTGCACGGCGCTAAAACCAGCGCAAGTCTCAGAGTGGCCGCAAATGGGCACAAGTCTCAAAGTGGCCGGGAAGCAACTAGGCTCCTCCAGGCCGTGGGCGTTGGTTCCGGGGCTGGGTGCGCCCTAACTAACAAACAAATGGGCTCGCCCAGCCCCGGAAGCAAGACCAATTTAAAGCCAATTTGGCTGATATAATTTGGAAAGCTAAAGCCAATTTAGTTAAATTAATTTGATATCAAAGTTAAAGCCAATTAGGTTGAATTAAATTGATTGAAAAGCTAAAGCCAATTTGGTTGAATTAAATTGATTGCAAAGCTAAAGCCAATTTGATTGAAGTTATTTGATTGCAAAGCTAAAGCCAATTGGTTTGAGATGAATGGACAACAAAGCTGAAACCAATGTGGCTCAGTCAAAATCGCTGCACGGCGCTAAAACCAGCGCAAGTCTCAGAGTGGCCGCAAATGGGCACAAGTCTCAAAGTGGCCGGGAAGCAACTAGGCTCCTCCAGGCCGTGGGCGTTGGTTCCGGGGCTGGGTCCGCCCTAACTAACAAACAAATGGGCTCGCCCAGCCCCGGAAGCAAGACCAATTTAAAGCCAATTTGGCTGATATAATTTGGAAAGCTAAAGCCAATTTAGTTAAATTAATTTGATATCAAAGTTAAAGCCAATTAGGTTGAATTAAATTGATTGAAAAGCTAAAGCCAATTTGGTTGAATTAAATTGATTGCAAAGCTAAAGCCAATTTGATTGAAGTTATTTGATTGCAAAGCTAAAGCCAATTGGTTTGAGATGAATGGACAACAAAGCTGAAACCAATGTGGCTCAGTCAAAATCGCTGCACGGCGCTAAAACCAGCGCAAGTCTCAGAGTGGCCGCAAATGGGCACAAGTCTCAAAGTGGCCGGGAAGCAACTAGGCTCCTCCAGGCCGTGGGCGTTGGTTCCGGGGCTGGGTCCGCCCTAACTAACAAACAAATGGGCTCGCCCAGCCCCGGAAGCAAGACCAATTTAAAGCCAATTTGGCTGATATAATTTGGAAAGCTAAAGCCAATTTAGTTAAATTAATTTGATATCAAAGTTAAAGCCAATTAGGTTGAATTAAATTGATTGAAAAGCTAAAGCCAATTTGGTTGAATTAAATTGATTGCAAAGCTAAAGCCAATTTGATTGAAGTTATTTGATTGCAAAGCTAAAGCCAATTGGTTTGAGATGAATGGACAACAAAGCTGAAACCAATGTGGCTCAGTCAAAATCGCTGCACGGCGCTAAAACCAGCGCAAGTCTCAGAGTGGCCGCAAATGGGCACAAGTCTCAAAGTGGCCGGGAAGCAACTAGGCTCCTCCAGGCCGTGGGCGTTGGTTCCGGGGCTGGGTCCGCCCTAACTAACAAACAAATGGGCTCGCCCAGCCCCGGAAGCAAGACCAATTTAAAGCCAATTTGGCTGATATAATTTGGAAAGCTAAAGCCAATTTAGTTAAATTAATTTGATATCAAAGTTAAAGCCAATTAGGTTGAATTAAATTGATTGAAAAGCTAAAGCCAATTTGGTTGAATTAAATTGATTGCAAAGCTAAAGCCAATTTGATTGAAGTTATTTGATTGCAAAGCTAAAGCCAATGTGGCTGAGTCAAAATTGCTGCACGGCGCTAAAACCAGCGCAAGTCTCAGAGTGGCCGCAAATGGGCACAAGTCTCAAAGTGGCCGGGAAGCAACTAGGCTCCTCCAGGCCGTGGGCGTTGGTTCCGGGGCTGGGTCCGCCCTAACTAACAAACAAATGGGCTCGCCCAGCCCCGGAAGCAAGACCAATTTAAAGCCAATTTGGCTGATATTAATTGAAAGCAAACCTTAATCCAATTTGGTTAAGGTTAAATGATAGCAAAGCTAAAGCCAATTAGTTTAAGATTGAATGACAGCAAAGCTAAAGCCAATTAGTTTAAGATTAGCTTTGGAGTCATTTAAAGCCAATTAGTTTTAGATTAAATGATTGCAAAACTAAAGCCAATTTGGTTAAAGTTAAATAACTGTAAAGCTAAAGCCAATTACTTCAAGATTAAATGATAGCAAAGCTAAAGCCAATTTGGTTAAAGTTAAATAACTGTAAAGCTAAAGCCAATTACTTTAAGATTAAATGACAGCAAAGCTAAAGCCAATTTGGTTAAAGTTAAATAACTGTAAAGCTAAAGTCAATTTGATTAAGGTTAAACGATTACAAAGCTAAAGCCAATTTGATTAAGGTTAAATAATTGCAAAGCTAAAACCGATTAGTTTTAGATTAAATGATTGCAAAGCTAAAGCCAATTTGGTTAAAGTTAAATAAATGTAAAACTACAAGCAATTACTATAAGGTTAACAGATTGCAAAGCAAAAAACCAATTTACTTGTGGTTACGTGACTACTAAGCAAAACCTAATGTGGGTAAAGTGAATTGATTCCTAACGTAAACCTAATTAAATTAAAGTGACTGAATGCAAAGCTAAAGCCAATGTGGGTGAAGTGAATTGATTCCTAAGCTAATACTAATTAGGTTAAGTCAGTGTAAAGCTAAAATAGGACTGTAAATCCTACTGTGTGCAGCTGATGTAGTATCGTAATGGCTCATCGGGCCTCGAAAAACTTTATTAAACGCCAACATAGCAGCAATGGAGTGCTGCGTCACGAGGAAGCATCCGACAACCGGGGAACAGAAGGGCCCTAAGGAAGAAAATGGCAAAGTTAGATCGTGGGCTGAAGCCAATGGAACAAACTATTAGCAATACATTAAGATGTAACTTTAGTGCCACATTGCAAAGTAGATTCAGAGTTAATCTCTACATTTAAAACAAATATAAGGTCACGTTTATTACCCTTATATTCACAATTAGCAAAACAAAAAGCAAAGACAAAAGAAAAGGCAAAAGCCTGACAGAAGAAAACATCAAAGGCAAACATGAGACAAAGGCGTGCACAAAACCCAAGGGGAAGCTGACGCACAGATCAGACCTGAGACGAGGCTGCAGGCAACACCGAGAGACCAAACAGAACAAAGCAAGGAAGGGTAACGTAGAGGGCAAAGCCCAAAAAAGGCTGAATAGAACTCCAAAAAGGAGCTAAAAGGATGAGAGAACGAGGCAGCAAATGCCAAAATGAAGGACAAGACCCTACAAAATGATGCAGGCAACTCCAAAATGGAGGCCTGCACCAAAGAGAACGATGCAAAAAATGCCAAAATGCAGAACAAGGCCCTACAAAATGATGCGGCGAACGCTGAAAAGGAGGGCAAAGCCCAAGAGAATGACTTAATGAATACCAAAAGGCATGGCAAGGCCCTACAGAATGATGCAAGGAACGCCATAATGGAGGGAGAGGCCCAACAGAATGATGAAGAGAACGCTAAAATGGAGGGCGAGGCAAAGAGCACGACGCGGAAACGCCAAAATGCAGGGCAAAGCCCGAGAGAATGATGCCGCGAACGCCGAAATAGAACGCGAGAAAACGATGCAAACGATGCCAAAATGAAAGGCAAGGCACAAGAGAATGATGTGGGCAATGGCAAAATGGAGAGCGAGGACAACACTGCAAGAAACAGCTGGGAAACAGCACAGATCAAACACAAAAACAACACAGCACGACAAAAACAGACAGACCGTAAAACACCCCGAAGTGCAGAAATAAGCTCTGAAACTCTACCTTAAGTCGCAATATGGAACAGATAAAAAACAGGCAGTGTGTGCTGCCCTTACCTGCTGCGCTGATAGTTACCGGTCTGCAAAGCTGGTTCTGCGGTGTTCCGGACGATGCGGGTTTCTGTTCCTCGCTGTTCTCATTGGGAGCCGCACATCTCTCAAGGCTCTAATTAGGGAAACAATGAACGCCATTAGGGAAAAAATTAATGCTATTTATATGTTTAAATTTGCACTAAGTTTAACAATTTCATTCCACGCTATGATTACAATGAAAGTAACATTCACATACAACACAAGGCATCAATTTTTATGGCTACATTTAGCTTAACAGACATCTTTAATATTGCGTTAACAATTATATTTACAGAAACGCTACAGGTTACTATAATTACCACTAGAGCCCCCATTAAAATAGGGAAACGGATAAAAATTAACTTGAATGCCATAAGCCAGGAAATCCCAGAGAGACAAAGGCAAATTCAAGCAAGAAGCAGACAAAAAAACCCCAAAAAAGCAAAACAGAGCAAGCAGCCAACAGTAAGGCAAAAACAAGAGAAAAGGCAAGAGAAAGCCAAAGCAAAAGCAAGGGCAAAGAGACTGTGGTAGGTCATAGAAAAAACAAAGTCCAAAGGAAAGGCAGCGTAGGAGGCCAAGACAAGAACAAAGGGAACGCTAAAACAGAGGGCAAAGCCCTAATGAACGCTGCAGAAAACTGCAAAACAAAGGGCGAGGCCCAAAAGGGCGCTGCAGGGAACATCGAGATACATGGCAACGCCCAAGAAAATGCTGCAAGGAACATAAAGATGGATGGCAAAGTCCAAAAGAACGCTGCAGGGAACATCAAGATGGAGGGCAAGGCCCAAGACAATGCTGCAATGAACGCTGACATGGAAGGTGAGGTCCAAGAGAACAGCGCAGGGAACATCAAGATGGATGGTAAGGCCCAAAAGGGCGCTGCGAGGAACATTAACGTGGGGGGCAAGGCCCAAAAGGGCACTGAAGGGAACATTGAAACGCAAGGCATGGCCCGAGAGAACATTGCAAAGATCATCAAGATGGAGGGCAAGGCAGCAGAGGAAATTACTTGGAACTCCAATATGGAATGAAAGGCTGGAGGAAATGCTGCGTGTGTATGAGCACCAAAATGAACAACAAAGTCCATAGAATGCTGAACAGAACAGCAAAAGTGAGAGCAAAGAAAACACTGCATCAAAACCCAAAACAACAGCAAAGAGCAAAGGCAAGAAAAAAGGCAAAAGGAGAAAAGCACGCAGCCCATAAGACACCCAAAACTGCAAAAATAAGCTCTGGAACTCTACCTTAAGTCACAATATGGAACAGATTAAAAACACAGTCAGTGTGTGCTGCTCTTACCTGCTGGACTGAGAGTTACCGCTCAGCAAAGCTGGTACTGCGGTGTCCCGGGCAATGCAGGTTTCTGTTCCTCGCTGTTCTCATCAGGAGCCGCGCATCTCTCAGGGCTCTGCTGGCACCTGTTGGACACGACACGGCAATGAAGGCGCTGCCCACATCTGCAGGTACCACACTGTGAACATTACACTAACTGTGATGGAAGGGAGCAGTAGAATTAATGCTATTAGGGATAGAAGTAATGCTATTTCTAAGGTTAAAAGTGCAGTTACTTTACAAGTGGTATTTTGCACTAGGATTAGAATTAAGGTTACTTAAACAAAAACAAAGGGTTCTACTTACACATACTCTGCAGACAAATGCAATTATCACTAGAGCTCCCACTAAGGTGCAGCTTCAGGTCAACATTAACATGAACGCCGCCTCCCAACAAATCCCAGAGAGCCAAAGGCAAATGGAAGCAGAACGCCCACAGAAAGCCCCCAGAAAAGAAAAGCAAAGCAAGCAGCCAACAGTAACACAAGGGCAAAAACAAGAGAACAGCAAAGGGAAAGCACAAGGGAAAGTCAGGGCAAAGAGAGAGTGGTATGAAACACTAAGAACAGAGGCCAAAGGGAAGGCAGCGCAGGAGGCCAAATGGAAACACCAAAAGAACACTGCAGGAACACTAAACAGGGGGGCACGGTGCAAGAGAACATTGCAGGGAACATCAAGATGGAATGCAAGGCCCAAAAGGGCACAGCAGGGAACATCAAGATAGGAGGCAAAGCCCAAAAGGGCACAGCAAGGAACAGTAAAACAGGTCAAGGCCCAAAAGGGCACTGCAAGAAGCATAAATGTGGGGACAAGGCCCAAAAGGGCACTGCAAAGAACACTAAAACAAAGCACAAGGCCCAAAAGGGCACTGCAAAGAACACTAAAACAGAGCACAAGGCCCAAAAGGGCACTGCAAGAAGCATAAATGTGGGGACAAGGCCCAAAAGGGCACTGCAAAGAACACTAAAACAAAGCACAAGGCCCAAAAGGGCACTGCAAAGAACACTAAAACAGAGCACAAGGCCCAAAAGGGCACTGCAAGAAGCATAAATGTGGGGACAAGGCCCAAAAGGGCACTGCAAGAACCACTGAGATGGAGAGCATGGCCTCCAAGGCTGCAGTGAACAAAAGAATGGGATATAAGGCACTAAAGAAAGCTGCAAGGGACTCTGATAGGGAAGGGAAGACTCAAGAGAATACAGGAGAGAACACCAAAACAGAAAACAAACCTAACAGAATGCTGAAAAGAACAGCAAAACTGAAAACAAAGAGAACACTGCAGGAAATACATGAGCAGTGACAGAGTGCAAAGGCAAACAGAATGCAGAAGGATGAGAGCAGACAGCCTGTAGGGCACCCCAAAAGTGCAGAAAGGAGCTCTGGAACTCTACCTTAAGTCACAATATAGAACAGATAAAACACAGTCAGTGTGTGCTGCTCTTACCTGCTGTGCTGAGAGTTACCCCTCAGCAAAGCTGGTTCTGCGGGGTTCCAGGCAATGCGGATTTCTGTTCCTCGCTGTTCTCATCGGGAGCCGCGCATCTCTCGGGGCTCTGCTGGCACCTGTTGAGCACAATACTGCAATGAAGGCACTGCCCAGATCTGCAGGTACCACACTTGTTCATAATGCTTCTTACCTGCAGCAATAGGGCTGGGAACACAAAAGTAGAAGGCTGAGGTACTCAACCACATTTGTACCTCTGTGTTCTCTGATCGCTGCTCATTATACACAGCCCTCGCCTTTGCTTTGGGAGGGAGGGATGGAGGAAGCGACGCCAGCCCTGCTGGTTCCCTCCTTGTCCCGCGCTGTGAGTGACATCCACCTTTAGATGTCCTAAGGACCTGAAAACCAGGACTCTGTGGATCCTGATGAGACGCGTCACAGAGCGAGGAGGTAATTCAGTGCTGCAGTCACCGAGCTGCTCTCAGTGCTGTGTGAGAAGTGGTGGCAGTCAAGTGCGGTCCTGGTGAGCAGAAACACAGCCAACATCGCACTCCTGTTTAGGAAGCGTAGAAGGGATGATGATGGGAACTGCTGACCCGCCAGTCTCGCTGCTGTGCTGGGAACGACCACCGAGCAGATCCTCCTAGAAGAGAGCCAGGGCACGTGGAAGCTGGATGTGATGTGGGAGAACCGGCGTGGCTTCACCGAGGGCAAATCCGACCGACCTGGTGGCCTTCTGTGACAGTGTCAGAGCAGGGATGGAAGGGGAAGAAAGAGCTGCTGATATCACCCAGCTGGAACTCAGCAAGGCCTCTGACGTGGGAGCCCACAGCATCCTCGGCTCCAAATAAGGAAGACACCAACTGGATGGGTGGACTTAGGATGCATGACCAACTCGCTGTACAACCAAGTCCAGACAACGGCGGCCAAAGGCTCCACGTCCAGATGGAGATGATGAAGATGGTGATGATGGAGATGATGACGATGATGACAACTGCAGCGACGAGCGGTGTGCCACAGCAATCACAGCTGTAGGAGATACTCTGCAATACATAATCATAGAATCATATGATGGCCTGCGCTAAGAAGGATCATTAACTATCATCTCCTTCCAACCCCCCTGCTATGGCTAAAATAACCAAGCACCACAGCAGGCTACACGCAGCCTAAACGGCTCCAAGGATGGGACAGACCAACTTGTGCCCCCTGTTCCACCCCGCTTCCTTCACCCCCAAAGCCCTGAAATAAAGAAAGGATGGGAAATGGCTCACCCACCTCTCCAAAGGAAGCGGTTTCCAGACACAAATGCTGCTCCTTCTTCCCATCCTTAAACGCAGCCAAGAACCACAAAAAGTGGAAATCTAAAACCCAGTAATAAAGAAGGAATTTCTTACCGCACTGCAAAGCCCAACACTCACTGTGCAGCCCAAAGGAAAGGCTCTCCGAGCAGAGACAAGGCCCATACCGCATCCAGCAAGAAAGAGCAAACACTCATTGGAATGCTCTCTTGGAGGCACCGCACGGAGCTGATGCTGCCCCCTGCCCTGCACAGCCCTTAAATGTGGCTCAAGGAGGGGGGTGGAGCCAGGCTGGGCCCAATCAGCTTCCAGCCCTGAACTGCTCCCACCTGTGCTCACTGGCTGCCCACGCCCCCCAGCAGGTAAACAATCAGGCTGTTACGTAACAGCTGCAATCAATACTAAAGACATATACTATAGTATAGACAATACTATAGACAATACTAGACAATACTATAGACAATACTAAAGTCATAACCAGCCAACAATCACATCTACCTGTAAAGAAAGGGGGGTGCATCAGTAGATGAGAAATGACGGCACGTGGATTCCGTCAGGGGGGTGACATGCGGGTGATGCAGGGGGTGATGCGGGGGGCGATGCCGGGGGGGACGTTGGGGTGCTGCAATAGAAATGCTGAGTCATGCAGGAAGCCATGATTGGGGGCAGACATGGCAGCAGAGCACAGCTGCAGGCAATGCACCTGATTGGCTGCAGGGCGGACCCTGGCTCCGCCCCCTCCCAATCCTCATATAAGGGCTGCCAGTGGAAGGGAGAATGTTTTTGTTGCAGCTCCTTCTGCCGGAAGCTCTGCCCACATTGAGGAGCTCCTCTTCTCTGTTCTACCTTCATTGCTGCTGTGTGTGACTGTTACCTGCCGTGCTGTGCTCCAGGACTGCGCTTCTCCGCCGGCACTGCTGCATTGCCTGTTCTATTACTGCACTACAGCAGGTAAGGCCTTGCTCTAAGACTGCACTGATGGTGTGGGGTGAGAATGTGGGGCAGAGACAATGTGAGAGTTGATGGGAGTGAGTGACACTGTGGGGCAATGAGGGAGAGTGAGACGGTGGAGTGATGTTGACTTAGTGTTGGAAGGCCAGCAAGGACTGAAGGGGTACAGAGTTAGTAGAGAATTAGAACAAGGGAATGATTAGGATCAGAGGCAGAGAATGATGACAATGAGAGGCAGCAAAATAGAAGAGAAACGAGGCAGAGAATTGCTAGAATGAGTGAGGGAGAACAACTGCCCCTGGTGGCAAGGAATGGTTGGACAAGGAGAGGAAAGAATGGTAACACAACGAGAAGCAACCAGGGATGCCAGAATAAGAGGCAGACAGTCATTACAACAAGAGGCAGCTAATTAGTACACAATGAGAGGCAGAGAGCTACGACATTTGGGGGCAGAGCGCTGATAGAAAATGCTGGGCAGTGAGGGGTGCCCAGGGATGGACAGACAGAATGGTTGGACACTGAGTGGAATGAACGGGGAGAGAATGAGACAGAACGACTGGACAATGAGTGGCACTGAATGGGGAGAGAATGAGACACGGAAAATGCTTGGACAGTGAGGGGATTCTTATTTATTGGAAATAGACTCTTACTTATTAGCAATGGAGTTTAATTTATTGGCAATGGATACTAATTAGCAATGGAGTCTTATTTATTGGCAATGGAGTCTTATTTATTGGCAATGGAGTCTTATTATTAACACTGGAACTTTACTAGCTCTAAAGCGGAATTAGTATTTGACGGAGCATTATTAATTAGCAATTGGCCATTATTATTACGATGGAGGTGATGATGATGGAGATAGATGATCCTACCGCACACAATGGGGTCCTTCAGGCACGGGATGATCCTACCGCACACAATGGGGTCCTGCAGGCAATAAGATGATCCTGCAGCCAATCGGTGACTGGTGTTTCATTGTGCACACAGATGCTGAGCTGACACACATGGATGCGGAGCGGCAACAATCTGGACTCAGTGGAGGAATCCAACGTGCAGCATGTGAGGATGGAAAGCAGGGAGGATTAATAAAGGCATCAGCACTGCAATAGGAACAACAGGATGGATATGGGGTATAAGGGATATATAAATATACACACACATATACACACATCAAACCCCATTAATACCTCATAACTCCCCATTACACCCCTTACGGACCCCATCAATTCCCATAGTCTCTATGTACCCCCCATACGGATCCCCAATAAACCCCATAGGACCCCCTTAGACCCCAGAGGTCCTCATTAAAGCCCATAGATGCCCCATATGACCCTGTTAGACCCCATAGGTCCTCATTAAGCACCATAGAGACCTAATATACGCCCATAGAATCATAGAATCATAGAATTACTCAGGTTGGAAAAGACCTTGAAGATCATCAAGTCCAACCGCAGCCTAACCAGTAGCCTATCTCTTAAAAAACAACCACAAACAATACCACAACAACAAACCTCTGCTAAATCATATCCCTGAGTACCACATCCAAGCGGCTCTTAAACACATCCAGGGATGGCGATTCAACCACCTCCTTGGGGAGCCCATTCCAGTCCCTAACCATGTGTATCCCATTCCTGTCCCTAACCACCCTTTCTGTAAAGAAGTTCTTCCTAATATCCAACCTGAACTTGCCCTGGCGCAACTTGAGGCCATTTCCCCTCATCCTGTCACTTGTCACTAGTGAGAAGAGACCTGCCCCACTCTCACTGTAAGAACCTTTCAGGTACTGGCAGACGGCAATAAGGTCTCCCCTCAGCCTCCTCTTCCTCAGACTAAACAGCCCCAGCTTCCTTAGTCTCTCCTCGTAGGGCTGATTCTCCAAGCCCTTCACGAGCCTCGTTGCCCTTCTCTGGACCTGCTCCAGTACCTCTATGTCCTTCTTGTGCTGAGGTGCCCAAAACTGGACACAGTACTCGAGGTGAGGCCTCACCAATGCTGAGTACAGGGGCAGGATGACTTCCTTAGTCCTGCTCACCACACCATTCCTGATACAAGCCAGGATGCCATTGGCCTTCTTGGCCACCTGGAAACACTGCTGGCTCATATTCAGCCGACTGTCCATCAGCACACCAAGGTCCCATCAGCACACCAAGATCCCTCTAGGATCCCCTAAGACCACATAGGGCCCCATTAAACCTCATAGAGACCATATAGGACATTCATAAACCCCATAAAATCCCCTAAGACCCCATAGGGCCCCATTAAACCCCATAGAGAGCCCATAGAAGCCCCAAATGATATCATAAGACCCCATACGCCCACATTAGACCCCATAGATAACCCACATAGGCCCCATAGGATTCCATAAGACTCCGTAAGCCCCATTAAACCTTATAGGTATCATATAGGACATTGACAGCAGCAATCTGAATCTCCCTTTGCTTTGCAGCCCTATTAACAGCAATGGGAGCAACAACCTGGGGGACACAACGCAGAACTGCAATGGAGGAGCAACAGCAGCAATAAAGAACTGAATGGAACCACGGGGGAACAGAAACGAACTTGAGGGGCAGAATATGATGGATGGACCTGGGGGCAGAATGTGATGGCGGCACTTATGGGGTGCAAAATATAGGCTGGACTTGGGGGGCGCGATGCTTAGGCTGTACTTGGGGGCTCGATGCATAGGCTGTACTTGGGGGGCGCAATGCATAGGCTGTACTTAGGGGGCAGAAGAGGATGGCAGCACTTAGGGGTCTCAACGCATAGGCTGTACTTGGGGGGCAGAATAGGATGGCAGCAATTAGGGGGCGCGATGCTTAGGCTGTACTTGGGGGGTGTGATGCTTAGGCTGTAATTGCGGGGCGCGATGCTTAGGCTGTACTTGGGGGGCGCAATGCATAGGCTGTACTTGGGGGGCAGAAGAGAATGGCAGCACTTAGGGGTCTCAACGCATAGGCTGTAATTGGGGGGCAAAAGAGGATGGTGGCACTTGGGAGGCGCGACGCTTAGGCTGTACTTGGGGGGAAGAAGAGGATGGCAGCAATTAGGGGCCTCAACGCTTAGGCTGTACTTGGGGGGAAGAAGAGGGTGGCAGCAATTAGGGGGCGCGACGTATAGGATGTACTTGGGGGGCTTGATGCATAGGCTGTAATTGCGGGGCGCGATGCATAGGCTGTAATTGGGGGGCGCGATGCATAGGCTGTACTTCGGGGGTGCTATGCATAGGCTGTACTTGGGGGGCAGAAGAGAATGGCAGCACTTAGGGGTCTCAACGTATAGGCTGTACTTGGGGGGCAGAAGAGGATGGCGGCTTTTAGAGGTGCGACGCTTAGGCTGTACTTGGGGGGCAGAAGAGGATGACTGCACTTAGGGGTCTCAGCGCTTAGGCTGTACTTGGGGGGCAGAAGAGGATGGCGGCTTTTAGAGGTGCGACGCTTAGGCTGTACTTGGGGGGCAGAAGAGGATGGCAGCGCTTAGGGGTCTCAACGCTTAGGCTGTACTTGGGGGGAAGAAGAGGATGGCAGCAATTAGGGGGCGCGATGCATAGGCTGTACTTGGGTGGCTCAATGCATAGGCTGTAATTGGGGGGCAGAAGAGAATGGCAGCACTTAGGGGTCTCAATGCATAGGCTGTACTTGGGCGGTGCGATACATAGGCTGTACTTGGGGGGCTCGATGCATAGGCCGTACTTGGGGGGCAGAAGAGGATGGCGGCTTTTAGAGGTGCGACGCTTAGGCTGTACTTGGGGGGCAGAAGAGGATGGCTGCACTTAGGGGTCTCAACGCTTAGGCTGTACTTGGGGGGCAGAAGAGGATGGCGGCTTTTAGAGGTGCGACGCTTAGGCTGTACTTGGGGGGCAGAAGAGGATGGCAGCACTTAGGGGTCTCAACGCTTAGGCTGTACTTGGAAGGCAGAAGAGGATGGCGGCTTTTAGAGGTGCGACGCTTAGGCTGTACTTGGGGGGCAGAAGAGGATGGCAGCACTTAGGGGTCTCAACGCTTAGGCTATACATGGGGGGAAGAAGAGGATGGCAGCAATTAGGGGGCGCGATGCATAGGCTGTACTTGGGGGGCTCGATGCATAGGCTGTACTTGGGGGGCGCAATGCATAGGCTGTAATTGGGGGGCAGAAGAGAATGGCAGCACTTAGGGGTTTCAATGCATAGGCTGTACTTGGGGGGCTCGATACATAGGCTGTACTTGGGGGGCTCGATGCATAGGTTGTACTTGGGGGGCAGAAGAGGATGGCAGCAATTACGGGGCGCGATGCTTAGGCTGTAATTGGGGGGCAGAAGAGAATGGCAGCACTTAGGGGTCTCAAGGCATAGGCTGTACTTGGGGGGCAGAAGAGGATGGCGGCTTTTAGAGGTGCGACGCTTAGGCTGTACTTGGGGGGCAGAAGAGGATGGCGGCTTTTAGAGGTGCGACGCTTAGGCTGTACTTGGGAAGAAGATGAGGATGGCAGCAATTAGGGGGTGCGATGCATAGGCTGTACTTTCGGGGCTTGATGCATAGGCTGTACTTGGGGGGCGCAATGCATAGGCTGTAATTGGGGGGAAGAAGAGAATGGCAGCACTTAGGGGTCTCAATGCATAGGCTGTACTTGGGGGGCTCGATACATAGGCTGTACTTGGGGGGCTTGATGCATAGGCTGTACTTGGGGGGCAGAAGAGAATGGCAGCACTTAGGGGTCTCAACGCATAGGCTGTACTTGGGGGCAGAAGAGGATGGTGGCACTTGGGGGGCGCAACGTATAGGCTGTACTTGGGGGGCAGAAGAGGATGGCGGCTTTTAGAGGTGTGACGCTTAGGCTGTACTTGGGGGGCAGAAGAGGATGGCTGCACTTAGGGGTCTCAACGCTTAGGCTGTACTTGGGGGGCAGAAGAGGATGGATGGACTTGGGCAGCAGAAGAGGAAGGTGGCACTTAGGGGGTGCAATCCTTAGGCTGTACTTGGGGGGCGCAATGCATAGGCTGTAGTTGGGGGGCAGAAGGCAATGGCTGCCATTGGGGGCAGCAAGAAGGGCACTGCACTCAGCATTCAGCACTGCAGTGCAGCAATGAGCTCTGGCTCATGAGCTCAAGTCCCACTAAGGAACAGATCCAACACAGTCAGTGTGTGCTGCTCTTACCTGCAGGGCAGGCAATTCCCGCTCAGCAAAGTTGAGTTCCGAGGCGTTCCAGGCAATGCAGGTTTCTGTTCCTCGCTGTTCTCATCGGGAGCCGCGCATCTCTCGGGGCTCTGCTGGCACCTGTTGGACACGACACGGCAATGAAGGCGCTGCCCACATCTGCAGGTACCACACTGTGAACAATGCTGTTACCTGCAGGAATAGGGCTGGGAACACAAGCAGGCACTGAGTGAGTAACATGGATGGAGGCTGATTGATTGGCAATGGAGTCTGCATTATTAGCAATGGAATCTAATTAGCAATGGAGTCTTATTTATTGGCAATGGAGTCTTATTTATTGGCAATGGAGTCTTATTTATTGGCAATGGAGTCTTATTTATTGGCAATGGAGTCTTATTGATTGGCAATGGCGTCTTATTTAATGGCAATAGATTCTTATTTATTGGCAATGCAGGCAAATTAGAAATTGAGTGTTATTAATTGGCAGTGGAGTCTAATTAGCAATGGAGTCTTATTTATTGTCAATGGAGTCTTACTTATTGGCAATGGAGTCTTAGTTATTAGCAGTGGTGTCTTATTAATTAGCAACAGACTTTTATTTATTGTCAATGGAGTCTTAGTTACTGGCAGTAGAGTCTTATTTATTGGCAGTGGAGTCTTATTTATTAGAAATGGAGTCTTATGTATTATCAATGGGGTCCGATTAATTGGCAATGGAGTCTTAATTATTGGCAATGGTGTCTTAATTATTAGGAATGGAATGTTATTTATTATCAATGGAGTCTTATTAATTGGCAATATAGTATTATTATTAGCAATGGAGTCTTATTTATTGACAGTAGAGTCTAATTAGCAATGGAGTCTTTATTATTGGCAGTGGAGTTTCATTTATTGGCAATGGAGTCTTATTTATTGGCAATGGAGTCTTATTTATTGGCTATGGAGTCTTATTTATTGGCTATGGAGTCTCGGACATTGGCAGTGGAGTCTTATTTATTAGCAGTGAAGTGTTATTTATTGGCAATGGATTCTAATTAGCAAAGGAGTCTTATTTATGAGCTATGGAGTCTTATTTATTAGAAATGTTGTCTTATTTACTGGATATGGAGTCTTATTTATTGAATATGGAGTTATATTTATGGGCAGTGGAGTCTTATTATTAGCTAGGCAGCATTATTAAGTAGCAATGGAATCGTAGTAACAAAGGAGTATAATTAGCAATGGAGTCTTATTTATTAGCAATATAGTCTTCCTTTGCAATGGAGTCTTATTTATTGGCAGTGGAGTCTTATTTATTGGAAATAGACTCTTACTTATTAGCAATGGAGTTTAAGTTACTGGCAATGGATACTAATTAGCAATGGAGTCTTATTTATTGGGAATGGAGTCTTATTATTAACACTGGAACTTTACTAGCTCTAAAGCGGAATTAGTATTTGATGGAGCATTATTAATGAGCAATTGGCCATTATTATTACGATGGAGGTGATGATGATGGAGATAGATGATCCTACCGCACACAATGGGGTCCTTCAGGCACGGGATGATCCCACCGCACACAATGGGGTCCTGCAGGCAATAAGATGATCCTGCAGCCAATCGGTGACTGGTGTTTCATTGTGCACACAGATGCTGAGCTGACACACATGGATGCGGAGCGGCAACAATCTGGACTCAGTGGAGGAATCCAACGTACAGGGCGGATTAATAAGGGCTTCAGCACTGCAAGAGGAACAACAGGGTGAGTATGCAGTGTGAGGGGTGTATTATTATACACACACACAGATATATACACACACAGATATATACACACACAGATATATACACACACAGATATATACACACACAGATATATACGCGCACAGATATATACGCGCACAGATATATACGCGCACAGATATATACACACACAGATATACACACACACAGATATACACGCACAGAGATATACGCGCACAAATATATACGCGCACAGATATATACGCACACAGATATATACACGCACAGATATATACGCGCACAGATATATCCACGCACAGATATATCCACGCACAGATATATCCACGCACAGATATATCCACGCACAGATATATCCACGCACAGATATATACGCGCACAGATATACACACAAACAGATATACACACAGATATATACACAAACAGATATATACACACAGATATATACACACAGATATATACACACAGATATATACACACAGATATATACAAGCACAGATATATACAGGCACAGATATTCACACACACAGATATACACACAGAGATATACACACAAACACAGATATACAAACACAGATATACACACACAGATATATACACACACAGACATATACAAACACAGACATATACACAAACAGATATATATGCACACAGATATATACGCACACAGATATATACGCACACAGATATATACGCACACAGATATATACGCACACAGATATATACAAAAAGATATATACAAACAGATATACGCACGCAGATATATACGCACACAGATATATACGCACACAGATATATACGCAAACAGATATACACACACAGATATATACACACAGAAATAAACACTCACAGATATATACAAACAGATATATACAAAAAGATATACACACACACAGATATACACACACAGAAATATACACACAAATACACACACACAGATATATACAAACGAATATATACACACACAGAAATATACACACACACAGATATACACACACAGATATACACACACAGATATACACACACAGATATACACACACAGATATATACAAACGAATATATACACACACAGAAATATAAACACACACAGAAATATACACACACACAGATATACACACACAGATATACACACACAGATATACACACACAGATATACACACACAGATATACACACACACACAGATATACACACACAGAGATATACACACACAGAGATATACATGCACATAGATATAGACGCACACAGATATAGACGCACACAGATATAGACGCACAGAGATATAGACGCACAGAGATATATACACGCACAGATATACACGCACAGATATACACACAGAGATATATACACACACAGAGATATACACACACAGATATATACACACACAGATATATACACACACAGATATATACACACAGAGATATATACACACAGAGATATATACACACAGATATATACACACCCAGATATATACACACACAGATATATACACACACAGATATATACACACAGAGATATACACACACAGATATACACACACAGATATAAACACACAGATATAAACACACAGATATACACACACACAGATATACACACACACAGATATACACACATATATACACACACAGATATACACACACAGATATATACTCACACAGATACACACACACAAATACACACACACAAATACACACAACCCCACATTTATCGACACACCCCCACATTTATAGACACACACCCCCATTTATAGACACACGCACACAGATACACACACACACAGATACACACGCACAGATACACACACAGATATATACACACACACAGATACACACGCACACAGATATACACACACACAGATATACACACACACAGATATACACACACACAGATATACGCACACACGGATATACGCACACATGGATATACGCACACACGGATATACGCACACACGGATATACGCACACAGATATACACACACAGATATACACACACAGATATACACACACAGATATACACACACAGATATATACATGCACACAGATATACACACACAGATATATACATGCACACAGATATATACGCACAAATATATACGTACATAGCAATGGAGTCTTATTTATTTCCAAAGGAGTCTTATTTATTGGCAATGGAGTCTTATTAATTGGTAATAGGGTCTTAATTATTGGGAATGGTGTCTTAATTATTCACAATGTAGTCTTTTTCATTGGCAATATAGTATTATTATTGGCAATGGAGCATTATTTATTGGCAATGGAGTCTATTTATTGGCAATGTAGTCTTATTAATTAGCAGTGGAGTCTCATTTATTAGCAGTGGAGAGTCTTATTTATTAGCAATGGAGTCTTATTATTTACACTGGAACTTTACTAGCTCTAAAGCGGAATTAGTATTTGACAGAGCATTATTAATTAGCAATTGGCCATTATTATTACGATGGAGGTGATGATGATGGAGATAGATGATCCTACCGCACACAATGGGGTCCTTCAGGCACGGGATGATCCTACTGCACACAATGGGGTCCTGCAGGCAATAAGATGATCCTGCAGCCAATCGGTGACTGGTGTTTCATTGTGCACACAGATGCTGAGCTGACACACATGGATGCGGAGCGGCAACAATCTGGACTCAGTGGAGGAATCCAACGTGCAGCATGTGAGGATGAAAAGCAGGGAGGATTAATAAAGGCATCAGCACTACAATAGGAACAACAGGATGGATATGGGGTATAAGGGATATATATATATACACACAGATATACACACATCAAACCCCATTAATACCCCATAACTCCCCATTACACCCCTTACGGACCCCATCAATTCCCATAGTCTCTATGTACCCCCCATACGGATCCCCAATAAACCCCATAGGACCCCCTTAGACCCCAGAGGTCCTCATTAAAGCCCATAGATGCCCCATATGACCCCGTTAGACCCCATAGGTCCTCATTAAGCACCATAGAGACCTAATATACGCCCCATAGGATCCCCTAAGACCCTATAGGGCCCCATTAAACCCCATAGAGAGCCCATAGAAGCCCCAAATGATATCATAAGACCCCATACGCCCACTTTAGACCCCATAGATAACCCACATAGGCCCCATAGGATTCCATAAGACTCCGTAAGCCCCATTAAACCTTATAGGTATCATATAGGACATTGACAGCAGCAATCTGAATCTCCCTTTGCTTTGCAGCCCTATTAACAGCAATGGGAGCAACAACCTGGGGGACACAACGCAGAACTGCAATGGAGGAGCAACAGCAGCAATAAAGAACTGAATGGAACCACGGGGGAACAGAAACGAACTTGGGGGGCAAAATATGATGGATGGACCTGGGGGCAGAATGTGATGGCGGCACTTATGGGGCGCAACATATAGGCTGGACTTGGGGGGCGCGATGCTTAGGCTGTACTTGGGGGCTCGATGCATAGGCTGTACTTGGGGGGCAGAAGAGAATGGCGGCACTTAGGGGTCTCAATGCATAGGCTGTACTTGGAGGGAAGAAGAGGATGGCAGCAATTAGGGGTCTCAACGCATAGGCTGTACTTGGGGGGCAGAATAGGATGGCAGCAATTAGGGGGCGCGATGCTTAGGCTGTACTTGGGGGGTGTGATGCATAGGCTGTAATTGCGGGGCGCGATGCTTAGGCTGTACTTGGGGGGCGCGATGCATAGGCTGTACTTGGGGGGCGCTATGCATAGGCTGTACTTGGGGGGCAGAAGAGAATGGCAGCACTTAGGGGTCTCAACGCTTAGGCTGTACTTGGGGGGCAGAAGAGGATGGCGGCTTTTAGAGGTGCGACGCTTAGGCTGTACTTGGGGGGCAGAAGAGGATGGCGGCTTTTAGAGGTGCGACGCTTAGGCTGTACTTGGGGGGCAGAAGAGGATGGCAGCACTTAGGGGTCTCAACGCTTAGGCTGTACTTGGGGGGAAGAAGAGGATGGCAGCAATTAGGGGGCGCGATGCATAGGCTGTACTTGGGGGGCAGAAGAGAATGGCAGCACTTAGGGGTCTCAACGTATAGGCTGTACTTGGGGGGCAGAAGAGGATGGTGGCACTTGGGGGGCGCAACGTATAGGCTGTACTTGGGGGGAAGAAGAGGATGGCTGCACTTAGGGGTCTCAACGCTTAGGCTGTACTTGGGGGGCAGAAGAGGATGGCTGGACTTGGGCAGCAGAGGAGGAAGGTGGCACTTAGGGGGTGCAATGCTTAGGCTGTACTTGGGGGGCGCAATGCATAGGCTGTAGTTGGGGGGCGCGATGCATAGGCTGTACTTGGGGGTAGAAGAGGATGGCTGGACTTAGGCAGCAGAAGAGGAAGGTGGCACTTAGGGGGTGCAATCCTTAGGCTGTACTTGGGGGGCACAATGCATAGTCTGTAGTTGTGGGGCAGAAGGCAATGGCTGCCATTGGGGGCAGCAAGAAGGGCACTGCACTCAGCATTCAGCACTGCAGTGCAGCAATGAGCTCTGGCTCATGAGCTCAAGTCCCTCTAAGGAACAGATCCAACACAGTCAGTGTGTGCTGCTCTTACCTGCAGGGCAGGCAATTCCCGCTCAGCAAAGTTGAGTTCCGAGGCGTTCCAGGCAATGCAGGTTTCTGTTCCTCGCTGTTCTCATCGGGAGCCGCGCATCTCTCGGGGCTCTGCTGGCACCTGTTGGACACGACACGGCAATGAAGGCGCTGCCCACATCTGCAGGTACCACACTGTGAACAATGCTGTTACCTGCAGGAATAGGGCTGGGAACACAAGCAGGCACTGAGTGAGTAACATGGATGGAGGCTGATTGATTGGCAATGGAGTCTGCATTATTAGCAATGGAATCTAATTAGCAATGGAGTCTTATTTATTGGCAATGGAGTCTTATTTATTGGCAATGGAGTCTTATTTAATGGCAATAGATTCTTATTTATTGGCAATGGAGTCTTATTTATTACCAATGCAGGCAAATTAGCAATTGAGTCTTATTAATTGGCAGTGGAGTCTAATTAGCAATGGAGTCTTATTTATTGTCAATGGAGTCTTACTTATTGGCAATGGAGACTTAGTTATTAGCAATGGTGTCTTATTAATTAGCAACAGACTTTTATTTATTGTCAATGGAGTCTTAGTTACTGGCAGTAGAGTCTTATTTATTGGCAATGGAGTCTTATTTATTAGAAATGGAGTCTTATGTATTATCAATGGGGTCCGATTAATTGGCAATGGAGTCTTAATTATTGGCAATGGTGTCTTAATTATTAGGAATGGAATGTTATTTATTATCAATGGAGTCTTATTAATTGGCAATATAGTATTATTATTAGCAATGGAGTCTTATTTATTGACAGTAGAGTCTAATTAGCAATGGAGTCTTTATTATTGGCAGTGGAGTTTCATTTATTGGCTATGGAGTTTCATTTATTGGCTATGGAGTCTTATTTATTGGCTATGGAGTCTTATTTATTGGCAATGGAGTCTTATTTATTGGCAATGGAGTCTTATTTATTGGCTATGGAGTCTTATTTATTGGCTATGGAGTCTTACGTATTAGCAGTGGAGTCTCGGACATTGGCAGTGGAGTCTTATTTATTAGCAGTGAAGTGTTATTTATTGGCAATGGATTCTAATTAGCAAAGGAGTCTTATTTATGAACTATGGAGTCTTATTTATTAGAAATGTTGTCTTATTTACTGGATATGGAGTCTTATTTATTGAATATGGAGTTATATTTATGGGCAGTGGAGTCTTATTATTAGCTACGCAGCATTATTAATTAGCAATGGAATCTTAGTAACAAAGGAGTATAATTAGCAATGGAGTATTATTTATTAGCAATATAGTCTTAATTATTGGCAATGGAATCTTATTTATTAACAATGGACTCTTATTTACTGGTAATTGAGTCTCATTTATAGGCAATGGATACTTCTTTATTAGCAATGGAGTCTTATTCATTGGCAGTGGAGACTTATTTATATGCAATGGATTCTTATTTATTAGCAATGGAGTCTAATTAGCAATGGAGTCTTATTAATTGTCAATAGGGTCTTAATTATTGGGAATGGTGTCTTAATTATTCACAATGTAGTCTTTTTCATTGGCAATATAGTATTATTATTGGCAATGGAGCATTATTTATTGGCAATGGAGTCTATTTATTAGCAATGGAGTCTTATTTATTGGCAAAGGAGTCTTATTAATTAGCAATGGAGTCTTATTTATTGGCCTTGGAGTTCTATTTATTGGCAATGGAGATTCATTAATTTGCAGTGGAGCCTTACTTATTCACAATGGAATCTCATTATTACCAATGGAGACTTATTTATTAGGAAGTGAATCTTAATTCTTGTCAATGCAGTCTTAGTTATTAGCAATGGAGTCTTATTTATTAGAATTGGAGTCTTATTTATTAGCAATATAGTCTTCCTTTGCAATGGAGTCTTATTTATTGGCAATGGTGTCTTATTTATTGGCAATGGTGTCTTAATTATTAGGAATGGAGTCTTTTTAGGAATGGATTGTTATTTATTGGCAATGGAGTCTTCGATATTTGCAATGGTATTTTTTTAATTAGCAATGGAATCTTATTTATTGGTCATAGGGTCTTAATTATTGGGAATGGTGTCTTAATTATTCACAATGGAGTCTTTTTCACTGGCAATATAGTATTATTATTGGCAATGGAGTCTTAATTGTTGGCAATGGAGTCTTATTAATTAGCAATGGATTCTTATTTATTGGCCTTGGAGTTCTATTTATTGGCAATGGAGTTCAATTTCTTGGCAATGGAGACTCATTAATTGGCACTGGAGCCTTACTTATTCACAATGGAATCTCATTATTACCATTGGAGACTTATTTATTAGGAAGTGAATCTTAATTATTGTCAATGGAGTCTTATTTATTAGCAATGGAGTCTTATTTATTAGAATTGGAGTCTTATTTATTAGCAATATAGTCTTCCTTTGCAATGGAGTCTTATTTATTGGCAGTGGAGTCTTATTTATTGGAAATAGACTCTTACTTATTAGCAATGGAGTTTAATTTATTGGCAATGGATACTAATTAGCAATAGAGTCTTATTTATTGGGAATGGACTCTTATTTATTGGCAATGGAGTCTTATTATTAACACTGGAGCTTTACTAGCTCTAAAGCGGAATTAGTATTTGACGGAGCATTATTAATTAGCAATTGGCCATTATTATTACGATGGAGGTGATGATGATGGAGATAGATGATCCTACCGCACACAATGGGGTCCTTCAGGCACGGGATGATCCTACCGCACACAATGGGGTCCTGCAGGCAATAAGATGATCCTGCAGCCAATCGGTGACTGGTGTTTCATTGTGCACACAGATGCTGAGCTGACACACATGGATGCGGAGCGACAACAATCTGGACTCAGTGGAGGAATCCAACGTACAGGGCGGATTAATAAAGGCTTCAGCACTGCAAGAGGAACAACACGGTGAGTATGCGGTGTGAGGGGTGTATTATTATACACACACACAGATACACACACAGATATACACACACAGATATATACACACACAGAGAGATACACACACACAGATATACACACACACAGATATACACACACAGATATATACAAGCACAGATATATACAGGCACAGATATACACACACACAGATATACACACACACAGATATACACACACACACAGATATACAAATACAGATATACACACACAGATATATACACACACAGACATATACAAACACAGACATATACACACAATAACATATACAAACAGATATACACGCACACAGATATACACACACACAGATATATACACACACAGATATATACACACACAGAGATATACACACACAGAGATATACACACACAGAGATATACACACACAGAGATACACACACAGAGATACACACACAGAGATACACACACAGATATACACACACACAGATATACACACACACAGATATACACACACAGATATACACACACAGAGATATACGCGCACACAGATATACACAAACACAGATATATACACACAGATATATACACACAGATATATACACACAGATATATACACACAGATATATACACACAGATATATACACACAGATATATACAGGCACAGATATATACAGGCACAGATATACACACACACAGATATACAAACACAGATATACACACACAGATATATACACACACAGACATATACAAACACAGACATATACACACAATAATATATACAAACAGATATACACACACACAGATATATACGCACACAGATATATACACACACGGATATACACACACGGATATACACACACGGATATACACACACGCAGATATACACACGCAGATATACACACGCAGATATACACACGCAGATATACACACGCAGATATATACGCACGCAGATATATACGCACGCAGATATATACGCACGCAGATATATACACACAGATATAAACACTCACAGATATATACAAACACATATATACAAAAAGATATATACAAACAGATCACAGAATCACAGAATCACAGAATGACCCGGGTTGGAAGGGACCTCAAGGATCATGTAGTTCCAACCCCCCTGCCTAGCAGGGCCACCAAACATACATCTTTACTAGATCAGGTTGCCCAGAGCCCCGTCCAACCTGGTCTTGAACACCTCCAAGGACGGGGCATCCACAACCTCCCTGGGCAGCCTGTTCCAGGACCTAACCACTCTCCTAGTAAAGAACTTCCCCCTAACATCCAACCTAAATCTTCCCTCTTTTAACTTAAAACCATTTCCCCTAGTCCTGCTATTATCAGCCCTTTCGAAGAGTTTGCTCCCCTCCTGGGAGTAAGTTCCCTTCAGGTATTGAAAGGCTGCAATGAGGTCACCCCGCAACCTTCTCTTCTCCAGGCTGAACAAACCCAACTCCCTCAGCCTGTCCTCATAGGGGAGGTGCTCCAGCCCCCTGATCATCTTCGTGGCCCTCCTCTGGACCCTTTCCAAAATCTCCATATCTTTTTTGTACTGAGGGCTCCACACCTGGACACAGATATACACACACAGATATACACACGCAGATATACACACGCAGATATATACACGCAGATATATACACACAGATATATACACACAGATATACACACACAGATATATACAAACGAATATATACACACACAGATATAAACACACACAGATATACACACATAGAGATATACACACACAGATATACACACACACAGATATACACACGCAGATATACACACACGCAGATATACACACACAGAGATATACACACACAGAGATATACACACACAGAGATATACACACACAGAGATATACACAAACTGATATATAGGCACAGATATATACAGGCACAGATATATACAGGCACAGATATACAAACACAGATATACACACACAGATATATACACACACAGACATATACAAACAGACATATACACACACAGATATAAACGCACACAGATATAAACACACACACAGATATACACACATAGAGATATACACACATAGAGATATACACACATAGAGATATAGACACACAGATATACACACACAGATATACACACACAGATATACACACACAGATATACACACACACATATATACACACACACATATATACACACACACATATATACACACACACATATATACACACACACATATATACATGCACACAGATATATACGCACAAATATATACGCACATAGCAATGGAGTCTTATTTATTACCAAAGGAGTCTTATTTATTGGCAATGGAGTCTTATTAATTGGTAATAGGGTCTTAATTATTGGGAATGGTGTCTTAATTATTCACAATGTAGTCTTTTTCATTGGCAATATAGTATTATTATTGGCAATGGAGCATTATTTATTGGCAATGGAGTCTATTTATTGGCAATGGAGTCTTATTTATTAGCAGTGGAGTCTCATTTATTAGCAGTGGAGTCTTATTTATTGGCAATAGGGTCTTAATTTATTAGCAAATGAGTCTTAATTATTAACAATGGAGTCTTATTAGGAATGGAATCTTATTTATTTGCAATGCAGACTTACATATTAGCAATGAACTCTTATTTATCAGCAACGCAGTCTTAATTATAAGCAATGCAGTCTTATTTATTGGCAGCGGAGTCTAATAAGGAATGGAGTCTTAATTGTTGTCAAAGGAGTCTAAATTGTTGGCAATGGAGTCTTATTAATTAGCAATGGAGTCTTATTTATTAGAATTGGAGTCTTATTTATTAGCAATATAGTCTTCATTTGCAATGGAGTCTTATTTATTGGCAGTGGAGTCTTATTTATTGGAAATAGACTCTTACTTATTAGCAATGGAGTTTAATTTATTGGCAATGGATACTAATTAGCAATGGAGTCTTATTTATTGGGAATGGACTCTTATTTATTGGCAATGGAGTCTTATTATTAGCACTGGAACTTTACTAGCTCTAAAGCGGAATTAGTATTTGACGGAGCATTATTAATTAGCAATTGGCCATTATTATTACGATGGAGGTGATGATGATGGAGATAGATGATCCTACCGCACACAATGGGGTCCTTCAGGCACGGGATGATCCTACCGCACACAATGGGGTCCTGCAGGCAATAAGATGATCCTGCAGCCAATCGGTGACTGGTGTTTCATTGTGCACACAGATGCTGAGCTGACACACACGGATGCGGAGCGGCAACAATCTGGACTCAGTGGAGGAATCCAACGTGCAGCATGTGAGGATGGAAAGCAGGGAGGATTAATAAAGGCATCAGCACTGCAATAGGAACAACAGGATGGATATGGGGTATAAGGGATATATATATATACACACAGATATACACACATCAAACCCCATTAATACCCCATAACTACCCATTACACCCCTTACGGACCCCATCAATTCCCATAGTCTCTATGTACCCCCCATACGGATCCCCAATAAACCCCATAGGACCCCCTTAGACCCCAGAGGTCCTCATTAAAGCCCATAGATGCCCCATATGACCCCGTTAGACCCCATAGGTCCTCATTAAGCACCATAGAGACCTAATATAGGCCCCATAGGATCCCCTAAGACCCTATAGGGCCCCATTAAACCCCATAGAGAGCCCATAGAAGCCCCAAATGATATCATAAGACCCCATACGCCCACATTAGACCCCATAGATACCCCACATAGGCCCCATAGGATCCCATAAGACTCCATAAGCCTCAATGAACCTTATAGAGACCATATAGGACATTCACAGCAGCAATCTGAATCTCCCTTTGCTTTGCAGCCCTATTAACAGCAATGGGAGCGACAACAGCGCCGCCTGGTGGACACAACGCAGATCTGCAACGGAGGAGCAACAGCACTGAAGAACTGAATGGAGCCACGGGGGAAAAGAAACGAACTTGGGGGGCAGAATACGATGGCTGGACTTGGGCAGCAGAAGAGGAAGGCGGCACTTAGGGGTCTCAACGCTTAGGCTGTACTTGGGGGGCGCAATGCATAGGCTGTACTTGGGGGACTGAAGAGAATGGCAGCACTTAGGGGTCTCAATGCATAGGCTGTACTTGGGGGGCAGAAGAGGATGGCAGCACTTAGGGGTCTCAACAATTAGGCTGTACTTGGAGGGAAGAAGAGGATGGCAGCAATTAGGGGTCTCAACGCATAGGCTGTACTTGGGGGGCAGAATAGGATGGCAGCAATTAGGGGGCGCGATGCTTAGGCTGTACTTGGGGGCTCGATGCATAGGCTGTAATTGCGGGGCGCGATGCTTAGGCTGTACTTGGGGGGCGCAATGCATAGGCTGTACTTGGGGGGCACGATGCATAGGCTGTACTTGGGGGGCAGAAGAGAATGGCAGCACTTAGGGGTCTCAAGGCATAGGCTGTACTTGGGGGGCAGAAGAGGATGGCGGCTTATAGAGGTGCAACGCTTAGGCTGTACTTGGGGGGCAGAAGAGGATGGCGGCTTTTAGAGGTGCGACGCTTAGGCTGTACTTGGGGGGCAGAAGAGGATGGCGGCTTTTAGAGGTGCGACGCTTAGGCTGTACTTGGGGGGCAGAAGAGGATGGCTGCACTTAGGGGTCTCAACGCTTAGGCTGTACTTGGTGGGAAGAAGAGGATGGTGGCACTTAGGGGTCTCAACGCTTAGGCTGTACTTGGGGGGCAGAAGAGGATGGCAGCACTTAGGGGTCTCAACGCTTAGGCTGTACTTGGTGGGAAGAAGAGGGTGGCAGCAATTAGGGGGCGCGACGTATAGGCTGTACTTGGGGGGGGGCTCGATGCATAGGCTGTAATTGCAGGGCGCGATGCATAGGCTGTAATTGGGGGGCGAGATGCATAGGCTGTACTTGGGGGGCGCTATGCATAGGCTGTACTTGGGGTGCAGAAGAGGATGGCGGCTTTTAGAGGTGCGACGCTTAGGCTGTACTTGGGGGGCAGAAGAGGATGGCTGCACTTAGGGGTCTCAACGCTTAGGCTGTACTTGGGGGGCAGAAGAGGATGGTGGCACTTGGGGGGCGCAATGCTTAGGCTGTACTTGGGGGGCAAAAGAGGATGGCGGCTTTTAGAGGTGCGACGCATAGGCTGTACTTGGGGGGCAGAAGAGGATGGCAGCGCTTAGGGGTCTCAACGCTTAGGCTGTACTTGGGGGGAAGAAGAGGATGGCAGCAATTAGGGGGCGCGATGCATAGGCTGTACTTGGGGGGCTCGATGCATAGGCTGTAATTGGGGGGCAGAAGAGAATGGCAGCACTTAGGGGTCTCAATGCATAGGCTGTACTTGGGGGGTGCGATACATAGGCTGCACTTGGGGGGCTCGATGCATAGGCTGTACTTGGAAGGCAGAAGAGGATGGCAGCAATTATGGGGCGCGATGGTTAGGCTGTACTTGGGGGGCTCGATGCATAGGCTGTACTTGGGGGGCAGAAGAGAATGGCAGCACTTAGAGGTCTCAACGCATAGGCTGTACTTGGGGGGCAGAAGAGGATGGCGGCTTATAGAGGTGCGAAGCTTAGGCTGTACTTGGGGGGCAGAAGAGGATGGCGGCTTTTAGAGGTGCGACGCTTAGGCTGTACTTGGGGGGCAGAAGAGGATGGCTGCACTTAGGGGTCTCAACGCTTAGGCTGTACTTGGGGGGCAGAAGAGGATGGCAACAATTAGGGGTCTCAACGCTTAGGCTGTACTTTGGGGGAAGAAGAGGATGGCAGCAATTAGGGGGCGCGACGTATAGGCTGTACTTGGGGGGCTCGATGCATAGGCTGTAATTGCGGGGCACGATGCATAGGCTGTAACTGGGGGGCTCAATGCATAGGCTGTACTTGGGGGGTAGAAGAGGATGGCGGCTTTTAGAGGTGCGACGCTTAGGCTGTACTTGGGGGGCAGAAGAGGATGGCTGGACTTGGGCAGCAGAAGAGGAAGGTGGCACTTAGGGGGTGCAACGCTTCGGCTGTACTTGGGGGGCGCAATGCATAGGCTGTAGTTGGGGGGCAGAAGGCAATGGCTGCCATTGGGGGCAGCAAGAAGGGCACTGCACTCAGCATTCAGCACTGCAGTGCAGCAATGAGCTCTGGCTCATGAGCTCAAGTCCCACTAAGGAACAGATCCAACACAGTCAGTGTGTGCTGCTCTTACCTGCAGGGCAGGCAATTCCTGCTCAGCAAAGTTGAGTTCCGAGGCGTTCCAGGCAATGCAGGTTTCTGTTCCTCGCTGTTCTCATCGGGAGCCGCGCATCTCTCGGGGCTCTGCTGGCACCTGTTGGACACGACACGGCAATGAAGGCGCTGCCCACATCTGCAGGTACCACACTGTGAACAATGCTGTTACCTGCAGGAATAGGGCTGGGAACACAAGCAGGCACTGAGTGAGTAACATGGATGGAGGCTGATTGATTGGCAATGGAGTCTGCATTATTAGCAATGGAATCTAATTAGCAATGGAGTCTTATTTATTGGCAATGGAGTCTTATTTATTGGCAATGGAGTCTTATTTAATGGCAATAGATTCTTATTTATTGGCAATGGAGTCTTATTTATTACCAATGCAGGCAAATTAGCAATTGAGTCTTATTAATTGGCAGTGGAGTCTAATTAGCAATGGAGTCTTATTTATTGTCAATGGAGTCTTACTTATTGGCAATGGAGACTTAGTTATTAGCAATGGTGTCTTATTAATTAGCAACAGACTTTTATTTATTGTCAATGGAGTCTTAGTTACTGGCAGTAGAGTCTTATTTATTGGCAATGGAGTCTTATTTATTAGAAATGGAGTCTTATGTATTATCAATGGGGTCCGATTAATTGGCAATGGAGTCTTAATTATTGGCAATGGTGTCTTAATTATTAGGAATGGAATGTTATTTATTATCAATGGAGTCTTATTAATTGGCAATATAGTATTATTATTAGCAATGGAGTCTTATTTATTGACAGTAGAGTCTAATTAGCAATGGAGTCTTTATTATTGGCAGTGGAGTTTCATTTATTGGCTATGGAGTTTCATTTATTGGCTATGGAGTCTTATTTATTGGCTATGGAGTCTTATTTATTGGCAATGGAGTCTTATTTATTGGCAATGGAGTCTTATTTATTGGCTATGGAGTCTTATTTATTGGCTATGGAGTCTTACGTATTAGCAGTGGAGTCTCGGACATTGGCAGTGGAGTCTTATTTATTAGCAGTGAAGTGTTATTTATTGGCAATGGATTCTAATTAGCAAAGGAGTCTTATTTATGAACTATGGAGTCTTATTTATTAGAAATGTTGTCTTATTTACTGGATATGGAGTCTTATTTATTGAATATGGAGTTATATTTAAGGGCAGTGGAGTATTATTATTAGCTACGCAGCATTATTAATTAGCAATGGAATCTTAGTAACAAAGGAGTATAATTAGCAATGGAGTATTATTTATTAGCAATATAGTATTAATTATTGGCAATGGAATCTTATTTATTAACAATGGACTCTTATTTACTGGTAATTGAGTCTCATTTATAGGCAATGGATACTTCTTTATTAGCAATGGAGTCTTATTCATTGGCAGTGGAGACTTATTTATATGCAATGGATTCTTATTTATTAGCAATGGAGTCTAATTAGCAATGGAGTCTTATTAATTGTCAATAGGGTCTTAATTATTGGGAATGGTGTCTTAATTATTCACAATGTAGTCTTTTTCATTGGCAATATAGTATTATTATTGGCAATGGAGCATTATTTATTGGCAATGGAGTCTATTTATTAGCAATGGAGTCTTATTTATTGGCAAAGGAGTCTTATTAATTAGCAATGGAGTCTTATTTATTGGCCTTGGAGTTCTATTTATTGGCAATGGAGATTCATTAATTTGCAGTGGAGCCTTACTTATTCACAATGGAATCTCATTATTACCAATGGAGACTTATTTATTAGGAAGTGAATCTTAATTCTTGTCAATGCAGTCTTATTTATTAGCAATGGAGTCTTATTTATTAGAATTGGAGTCTTATTTATTAGCAATATAGTCTTCCTTTGCAATGGAGTCTTATTTATTGGCAGTGGAGTCTTATTTATTGGAAATAGACTCTTACTTATTAGCAATGGAGTTTAATTTATTGGCAATGGATACTAATTAGCAATAGAGTCTTATTTATTGGGAATGGACTCTTATTTATTGGCAATGGAGTCTTATTATTAACACTGGAGCTTTACTAGCTCTAAAGCGGAATTAGTATTTGACGGAGCATTATTAATTAGCAATTGGCCATTATTATTACGATGGAGGTGATGATGATGGAGATAGATGATCCTACCGCACACAATGGGGTCCTTCAGGCACGGGATGATCCTACCGCACACAATGGGGTCCTGCAGGCAATAAGATGATCCTGCAGCCAATCGGTGACTGGTGTTTCATTGTGCACACAGATGCTGAGCTGACACACATGGATGCGGAGCGACAACAATCTGGACTCAGTGGAGGAATCCAACGTACAGGGCGGATTAATAAAGGCTTCAGCACTGCAAGAGGAACAACACGGTGAGTATGCGGTGTGAGGGGTGTATTATTATACACACACACAGATACACACACAGATATACACACACAGATATATACACACACAGAGAGATACACACACACAGATATACACACACAGATATATACAAGCACAGATATATACAGGCACAGATATACACACACACAGATATACACACACACAGATATACACACACACACAGATATACAAATACAGATATACACACACAGATATATACACACACAGACATATACAAACACAGACATATACACACAATAACATATACAAACAGATATACACGCACACAGATATACACACACACAGATATATACACACACAGATATATACACACACAGAGATATACACACACAGAGATATACACACACAGAGATACACACACAGAGATACACACACAGATATACACACACACAGATATACACACACACAGATATACACACACACAGATATACACACACAGATATACACACACAGAGATATACGCGCACACAGATATACACAAACACAGATATATACACACAGATATATACACACAGATATATACACACAGATATATACACACAGATATATACACACAGATATATACACACAGATATATACAGGCACAGATATATACAGGCACAGATATACACACACACAGATATACAAACACAGATATACACACACAGATATATACACACACAGACATATACAAACACAGACATATACACACAATAATATATACAAACAGATATACACACACACAGATATATACGCACACAGATATATACACACACGGATATACACACACGGATATACACACACGGATATACACACACGCAGATATACACACGCAGATATACACACGCAGATATACACACGCAGATATACACACGCAGATATATACGCACGCAGATATATACGCACGCAGATATATACGCACGCAGATATATACACACAGATATAAACACTCACAGATATATACAAACACATATATACAAAAAGATATATACAAACAGATCACAGAATCACAGAATCACAGAATGACCCGGGTTGGAAGGGACCTCAAGGATCATGTAGTTCCAACCCCCCTGCCTAGCAGGGCCACCAAACATACATCTTTACTAGATCAGGTTGCCCAGAGCCCCGTCCAACCTGGTCTTGAACACCTCCAAGGACGGGGCATCCACAACCTCCCTGGGCAGCCTGTTCCAGGACCTAACCACTCTCCTAGTAAAGAACTTCCCCCTAACATCCAACCTAAATCTTCCCTCTTTTAACTTAAAACCATTTCCCCTAGTCCTGCTATTATCAGCCCTTTCGAAGAGTTTGCTCCCCTCCTGGGAGTAAGTTCCCTTCAGGTATTGAAAGGCTGCAATGAGGTCACCCCGCAACCTTCTCTTCTCCAGGCTGAACAAACCCAACTCCCTCAGCCTGTCCTCATAGGGGAGGTGCTCCAGCCCCCTGATCATCTTCGTGGCCCTCCTCTGGACCCTTTCCAAAATCTCCATATCTTTTTTGTACTGAGGGCTCCACACCTGGACACAGATATACACACACAGATATACACACGCAGATATACACACGCAGATATATACACGCAGATATATACACACAGATATATACACACAGATATACACACACAGATATATACAAACGAATATATACACACACAGATATAAACACACACAGATATACACACATAGAGATATACACACACAGATATACACACACACAGATATACACACGCAGATATACACACACGCAGATATACACACACAGAGATATACACACACAGAGATATACACACACAGAGATATACACAAACTGATATATAGGCACAGATATATACAGGCACAGATATATACAGGCACAGATATACAAACACAGATATACACACACAGATATATACACACACAGACATATACAAACAGACATATACACACACAGATATAAACGCACACATATATAAACACACACACAGATATACACACATAGAGATATACACACATAGAGATATACACACATAGAGATATAGACACACAGATATACACACACAGATATACACACACAGATATACACACACAGATATACACACACACATATATACACACACACATATATACACACACACATATATACACACACACATATATACACACACACATATATACATGCACACAGATATATACGCACAAATATATACGCACATAGCAATGGAGTCTTATTTATTACCAAAGGAGTCTTATTTATTGGCAATGGAGTCTTATTAATTGGTAATAGGGTCTTAATTATTGGGAATGGTGTCTTAATTATTCACAATGTAGTCTTTTTCATTGGCAATATAGTATTATTATTGGCAATGGAGCATTATTTATTGGCAATGGAGTCTATTTATTGGCAATGGAGTCTTATTTATTAGCAGTGGAGTCTCATTTATTAGCAGTGGAGTCTTATTTATTGGCAATAGGGTCTTAATTTATTAGCAAATGAGTCTTAATTATTAACAATGGAGTCTTATTAGGAATGGAATCTTATTTATTTGCAATGCAGACTTACATATTAGCAATGAACTCTTATTTATCAGCAACGCAGTCTTAATTATAAGCAATGCAGTCTTATTTATTGGCAGCGGAGTCTAATAAGGAATGGAGTCTTAATTGTTGTCAAAGGAGTCTAAATTGTTGGCAATGGAGTCTTATTAATTAGCAATGGAGTCTTATTTATTAGAATTGGAGTCTTATTTATTAGCAATATAGTCTTCATTTGCAATGGAGTCTTATTTATTGGCAGTGGAGTCTTATTTATTGGAAATAGACTTACTTATTAGCAATGGAGTTTAATTTATTGGCAATGGATACTAATTAGCAATGGAGTCTTATTTATTGGGAATGGACTCTTATTTATTGGCAATGGAGTCTTATTATTAGCACTGGAACTTTACTAGCTCTAAAGCGGAATTAGTATTTGACGGAGCATTATTAATTAGCAATTGGCCATTATTATTACGATGGAGGTGATGATGATGGAGATAGATGATCCTACCGCACACAATGGGGTCCTTCAGGCACGGGATGATCCTACCGCACACAATGGGGTCCTGCAGGCAATAAGATGATCCTGCAGCCAATCGGTGACTGGTGTTTCATTGTGCACACAGATGCTGAGCTGACACACACGGATGCGGAGCGGCAACAATCTGGACTCAGTGGAGGAATCCAACGTGCAGCATGTGAGGATGGAAAGCAGGGAGGATTAATAAAGGCATCAGCACTGCAATAGGAACAACAGGATGGATATGGGGTATAAGGGATATATATATATACACACAGATATACACACATCAAACCCCATTAATACCCCATAACTACCCATTACACCCCTTACGGACCCCATCAATTCCCATAGTCTCTATGTACCCCCCATACGGATCCCCAATAAACCCCATAGGACCCCCTTAGACCCCAGAGGTCCTCATTAAAGCCCATAGATGCCCCATATGACCCCGTTAGACCCCATAGGTCCTCATTAAGCACCATAGAGACCTAATATAGGCCCCATAGGATCCCCTAAGACCCTATAGGGCCCCATTAAACCCCATAGAGAGCCCATAGAAGCCCCAAATGATATCATAAGACCCCATACGCCCACATTAGACCCCATAGATACCCCACATAGGCCCCATAGGATCCCATAAGACTCCATAAGCCTCAATGAACCTTATAGAGACCATATAGGACATTCACAGCAGCAATCTGAATCTCCCTTTGCTTTGCAGCCCTATTAACAGCAATGGGAGCGACAACAGCGCCGCCTGGTGGACACAACGCAGATCTGCAACGGAGGAGCAACAGCACTGAAGAACTGAATGGAGCCACGGGGGAAAAGAAACGAACTTGGGGGGCAGAATACGATGGCTGGACTTGGGCAGCAGAAGAGGAAGGCGGCACTTAGGGGTCTCAACGCTTAGGCTGTACTTGGGGGGCGCAATGCATAGGCTGTACTTGGGGGACTGAAGAGAATGGCAGCACTTAGGGGTCTCAATGCATAGGCTGTACTTGGGGGGCAGAAGAGGATGGCAGCACTTAGGGGTCTCAACAATTAGGCTGTACTTGGAGGGAAGAAGAGGATGGCAGCAATTAGGGGTCTCAACGCATAGGCTGTACTTGGGGGGCAGAATAGGATGGCAGCAATTAGGGGGCGCGATGCTTAGGCTGTACTTGGGGGCTCGATGCATAGGCTGTAATTGCGGGGCGCGATGCTTAGGCTGTACTTGGGGGGCGCAATGCATAGGCTGTACTTGGGGGGCACGATGCATAGGCTGTACTTGGGGGGCAGAAGAGAATGGCAGCACTTAGGGGTCTCAAGGCATAGGCTGTACTTGGGGGGCAGAAGAGGATGGCGGCTTATAGAGGTGCAACGCTTAGGCTGTACTTGGGGGGCAGAAGAGGATGGCGGCTTTTAGAGGTGCGACGCTTAGGCTGTACTTGGGGGGCAGAAGAGGATGGCGGCTTTTAGAGGTGCGACGCTTAGGCTGTACTTGGGGGGCAGAAGAGGATGGCTGCACTTAGGGGTCTCAACGCTTAGGCTGTACTTGGTGGGAAGAAGAGGATGGTGGCACTTAGGGGTCTCAACGCTTAGGCTGTACTTGGGGGGCAGAAGAGGATGGCAGCACTTAGGGGTCTCAACGCTTAGGCTGTACTTGGTGGGAAGAAGAGGGTGGCAGCAATTAGGGGGCGCGACGTATAGGCTGTACTTGGGGGGGGGCTCGATGCATAGGCTGTAATTGCAGGGCGCGATGCATAGGCTGTAATTGGGGGGCGAGATGCATAGGCTGTACTTGGGGGGCGCTATGCATAGGCTGTACTTGGGGTGCAGAAGAGGATGGCGGCTTTTAGAGGTGCGACGCTTAGGCTGTACTTGGGGGGCAGAAGAGGATGGCTGCACTTAGGGGTCTCAACGCTTAGGCTGTACTTGGGGGGCAGAAGAGGATGGTGGCACTTGGGGGGCGCAATGCTTAGGCTGTACTTGGGGGGCAAAAGAGGATGGCGGCTTTTAGAGGTGCGACGCATAGGCTGTACTTGGGGGGCAGAAGAGGATGGCAGCGCTTAGGGGTCTCAACGCTTAGGCTGTACTTGGGGGGAAGAAGAGGATGGCAGCAATTAGGGGGCGCGATGCATAGGCTGTACTTGGGGGGCTCGATGCATAGGCTGTAATTGGGGGGCAGAAGAGAATGGCAGCACTTAGGGGTCTCAATGCATAGGCTGTACTTGGGGGGTGCGATACATAGGCTGCACTTGGGGGGCTCGATGCATAGGCTGTACTTGGAAGGCAGAAGAGGATGGCAGCAATTATGGGGCGCGATGGTTAGGCTGTACTTGGGGGGCTCGATGCATAGGCTGTACTTGGGGGGCAGAAGAGAATGGCAGCACTTAGAGGTCTCAACGCATAGGCTGTACTTGGGGGGCAGAAGAGGATGGCGGCTTATAGAGGTGCGAAGCTTAGGCTGTACTTGGGGGGCAGAAGAGGATGGCGGCTTTTAGAGGTGCGACGCTTAGGCTGTACTTGGGGGGCAGAAGAGGATGGCTGCACTTAGGGGTCTCAACGCTTAGGCTGTACTTGGGGGGCAGAAGAGGATGGCAACAATTAGGGGTCTCAACGCTTAGGCTGTACTTTGGGGGAAGAAGAGGATGGCAGCAATTAGGGGGCGCGACGTATAGGCTGTACTTGGGGGGCTCGATGCATAGGCTGTAATTGCGGGGCACGATGCATAGGCTGTAACTGGGGGGCTCAATGCATAGGCTGTACTTGGGGGGTAGAAGAGGATGGCGGCTTTTAGAGGTGCGACGCTTAGGCTGTACTTGGGGGGCAGAAGAGGATGGCTGGACTTGGGCAGCAGAAGAGGAAGGTGGCACTTAGGGGGTGCAACGCTTCGGCTGTACTTGGGGGGCGCAATGCATAGGCTGTAGTTGGGGGGCAGAAGGCAATGGCTGCCATTGGGGGCAGCAAGAAGGGCACTGCACTCAGCATTCAGCACTGCAGTGCAGCAATGAGCTCTGGCTCATGAGCTCAAGTCCCACTAAGGAACAGATCCAACACAGTCAGTGTGTGCTGCTCTTACCTGCAGGGCAGGCAATTCCCGCTCAGCAAAGTTGAGTTCCGAGGCGTTCCAGGCAATGCAGGTTTCTGTTCCTCGCTGTTCTCATCGGGAGCCGCGCATCTCTCGGGGCTCTGCTGGCACCTGTTGGACACGACACGGCAATGAAGGCGCTGCCCACATCTGCAGGTACCACACTGTGAACAATGCTGTTACCTGCAGGAATAGGGCTGGGAACACAAGCAGGCACTGAGTGAGTAACATGGATGGAGGCTGATTGATTGGCAATGGAGTCTGCATTATTAGCAATGGAATCTAATTAGCAATGGAGTCTTATTTATTGGCAATGGAGTCTTATTTATTGGCAATGGAGTCTTATTTAATGGCAATAGATTCTTATTTATTGGCAATGGAGTCTTATTTATTACCAATGCAGGCAAATTAGCAATTGAGTCTTATTAATTGGCAGTGGAGTCTAATTAGCAATGGAGTCTTATTTATTGTCAATGGAGTCTTACTTATTGGCAATGGAGACTTAGTTATTAGCAATGGTGTCTTATTAATTAGCAACAGACTTTTATTTATTGTCAATGGAGTCTTAGTTACTGGCAGTAGAGTCTTATTTATTGGCAATGGAGTCTTATTTATTAGAAATGGAGTCTTATGTATTATCAATGGGGTCCGATTAATTGGCAATGGAGTCTTAATTATTGGCAATGGTGTCTTAATTATTAGGAATGGAATGTTATTTATTATCAATGGAGTCTTATTAATTGGCAATATAGTATTATTATTAGCAATGGAGTCTTATTTATTGACAGTAGAGTCTAATTAGCAATGGAGTCTTTATTATTGGCAGTGGAGTTTCATTTATTGGCTATGGAGTTTCATTTATTGGCTATGGAGTTTCATTTATTGGCTATGGAGTCTTATTTATTGGCTATGGAGTCTTATTTATTGGCAATGGAGTCTTATTTATTGGCTATGGAGTCTTATTTATTGGCTATGGAGTCTTACGTATTAGCAGTGGAGTCTCGGACATTGGCAGTGGAGTCTTATTTATTAGCAGTGAAGTGTTATTTATTGGCAATGGATTCTAATTAGCAAAGGAGTCTTATTTATGAACTATGGAGTCTTATTTATTAGAAATGTTGTCTTATTTACTGGATATGGAGTCTTATTTATTGAATATGGAGTTATATTTATGGGCAGTGGAGTCTTATTATTAGCTACGCAGCATTATTAATTAGCAATGGAATCTTAGTAACAAAGGAGTATAATTAGCAATGGAGTATTATTTATTAGCAATATAGTCTTAATTATTGGCAATGGAATCTTATTTATTAACAATGGACTCTTATTTACTGGTAATTGAGTCTCATTTATAGGCAATGGATACTTCTTTATTAGCAATGGAGTCTTATTCATTGGCAGTGGAGACTTATTTATATGCAATGGATTCTTATTTATTAGCAATGGAGTCTAATTAGCAATGGAGTCTTATTAATTGTCAATAGGGTCTTAATTATTGGGAATGGTGTCTTAATTATTCACAATGTAGTCTTTTTCATTGGCAATATAGTATTATTATTGGCAATGGAGCATTATTTATTGGCAATGGAGTCTATTTATTAGCAATGGAGTCTTATTTATTGGCAAAGGAGTCTTATTAATTAGCAATGGAGTCTTATTTATTGGCCTTGGAGTTCTATTTATTGGCAATGGAGATTCATTAATTTGCAGTGGAGCCTTACTTATTCACAATGGAATCTCATTATTACCAATGGAGACTTATTTATTAGGAAGTGAATCTTAATTCTTGTCAATGCAGTCTTAGTTATTAGCAATGGAGTCTTATTTATTAGAATTGGAGTCTTATTTATTAGCAATATAGTCTTCCTTTGCAATGGAGTCTTATTTATTGGCAGTGGAGTCTTATTTATTGGAAATAGAGTCTTACTTATTAGCAATGGAGTTTAAGTTACTGGCAATGGATAATAATTAGCAATGGAGTCTTATTTATTGGGAATGGACTCTTATTTATTGGCAATGGAGTCTTATTATTAACACTGGAACTTTACTAGCTCTAAAGCGGAATTAGTATTTGACGGAGCATTATTAATTAGCAATTGGCCATTATTATTACGATGGAGGTGATGATGATGGAGATAGATGATCCTACCGCACACAATGGGGTCCTTCAGGCACGGGATGATCCTACCGCACACAATGGGGTCCTGCAGGCAATAAGATGATCCTGCAGCCAATCGGTGACTGGTGTTTCATTGTGCACACAGATGCTGAGCTGACACACATGGATGCGGAGCGGCAACAATCTGGACTCAGTGGAGGAATCCAACGTACAGGGCGGATTAATAAAGGCTTCAGCACTGCAAGAGGAACAACAGGGTGAGTATGCGGTGTGAGGGGTGTATTATTATACACACACACAGATACACACACAGATATACACACACAGATATATACACACACAGATATATACACACACAGATATATACACACACAGATATATACACACACAGATATATACACACACAGATATACACAAACAGATATATACGCACACAGATAAATACGCACACAGATAAATACGCACACAGATAAATACGCACACAGATATACACACACAGATATACACACACAGATATACACACACACAGATATATAAACACACAGATATATACGCAAACAGATATACACACACAGATATAGACTCACGCAGATATATACACACAGATACACACACACAGATACACACACTCACAGATATACACACACAGATATACACACCCAAATTTATAGACATACCCCCACATTTATAGACACTCCCCCACATTTATAGACACACCCACAATTATAGACACCCCCACATTTATAGACACACCCACATTTATAGACACACCCACATTTATAGACACCCCCCCACACTTATAGACACCCCCCCACACTTATAGACACCCCCCCACACTTATAGACACCCCCCCACACTTATAGACACACACACACTCTTATAGACACACACACAAATTTATAGACGCACACACACACTTATAGACACATACACACACTTGTAGACACACACATATTTATAGACACACACACACTTATAGACAAACACACACTTTTATAGACGCACACACACATTTAGAGACACACACCCATATTTATAGACACACACACACTTATAGACAAACAAGCACTTATAGACGCACACACACACGTATAGACGCACACACACACTTATAGACACACATCCCCACATTTATAGACACCCCCACATTTATAGACACACACACACACTTAAAGACACACAACCACACTTATAGACACAAACACACACTTATAGACACACACACACACTTATAGACACACACACACACATTTATAGACACACACATTTATAGACACACCTCCACATTTATAGATGCACAAACACACTTATAGACACACACACACTTATAGAAACACACAAACATTTATAGACACACACACACACTTATAGACACACACGCACTAATAGACGCACACGCACTTATAGACGCACACACACACATTTATAGACACACACACACATTTATAGACACACCTCCACATTTATAGATGCACAAACACACTTATAGACACACACACACTTATAGAAACACACAAATATTTATAGACACACACACACACTTATAGACGCACAAACACATTTATAGACACACACCCACATTTATAGACACACCCACATTCATAGACGCCCCCATTTATAGACACACGCACACAGATACACACACAAATATATACACACACAGATATACGCACACAGATATTCATGCGCACAAATATACACGCGCACAGATATACACGCACACAGATATACACGCACACAGATATACACGCACACAGATATACACACACAGATATACACACACTGATATACACACACACACAGATATACACACACACAGATATACACACACACAGATATACACACACACAGATATACACACACACAGATATACACACACACAGATATACACACACACAGATATACACACACACACAGATATACACACACTGATATACACACACTGATATACACACACACACAGATATACAGAAACAGATATACACACACAGATATATACACACACAGATATATACACACACAGATATATACACACACAGATATATACACACACAGATATATACACACACAGATACACACACACAGAGACATACACACACAGATATACACACACAGATTTACACACATTTATATACACGCCCCCACATTTATAGACACGCCCCCATTTATAGACACGCCCACATTTATAGACACACACACACATTTATAGACACACACACAGACACACACACACTTATAGACACACACACACACTTATAGACACAAACACACATTTATACACACACACACTTATAGACACACACACACACTTATAGACACACACACACACACTTATAGACACACACACACTTATAGACACACACACACTTATAGACACACACACATTTATAGACACACACACAAACTTATAGACACACACACACTTATAGAAACACACAAACACTTACAGACACACACACACACTTATAGACACACACACACTTATAGACACACACACACACACTTATAGACACCCCCCCACATTTATAGACACCCCCACATTTATAGACACACCCCCACATTTACAGACACCCCCACATTTATAGACACGCCCACATTTATAGACACGCCCACATTTATAGACACACCCCCACGTTTATAGACACACCCCCACGTTTATAGACACACCCCCACGTTTAAAGACACCACCACATTTATAGACACGCCCTCATTTATAGACACGCCCCCACATTTATAGACACGCCCCCACATTTATAGACACGCCCCCGTTTATAGACACGCCCCCGTTTATAGACACGTCCCCATTTACAGACACGTCCCCATTTACAGACACGCCCACAGATATACTCACACACAGATATACTCACACACAGATATATGCGCACAGATATACACGCGCACAGATATACGCACACAGATATATACACACACACAGATACACACACACAGATACACACACACAGATACACACACACAGATACACACACACAGATATACGCACAGATATACGCACAGATATACGCACACACAGATATACGCACACAGATATACACACCCCCACGTTTATAGACACACCCACATTTATGGACGCAACCCCACATTTATAGACGCGCCCCCACATTTATAGACACACCCACATTTATAGACACACCCACATTTATAGACACACCCACATTTATAGACACGCCCACATTTATAGACACACCCCCACATTTACAGACACGCCCCCATTTATAGACACACACACAAATATACACACACACATACAAATACACACACAGATACATAAACACACAGATATACACACACAGATACACACGCGCACAGAAATACACGCACACAAATATATACGAGCACAGCTATACACACACACAGATATACACACACACAGATATACACACACACAGATACACACACACAGATACACACACACAGATACACACACACAGATATACACACACAGATATACACACACAGATATACACACAGATATACACACACACAGATATACACACACACAGATATACACACACACAGATATACACACACACAGATATACACACACAGATATACACACACAGATATACACACACAGATATATACGCACACAGATATACACACACAGATATATACGCACACAGATATACACACACAGATATACACACACACAGATATACACACACACAGATATACACACACACAGATATACACACACACAGATATACACACACACAGATATGTACACACACAGATATGTACACACACAGATATGTACACACACAGATATGTACTCACACAGATATGTACTCACACAGATATACACACAGAGATATACACACACAGAGATATACACCCACAGAGATACACCCACATTTATAGACACCCCCACATTTATAGACACCCCCACATTTATAGACACACCCCCACATTTATAGACACCCCCACATTTATAGACACCCCCACATTTATAGACACACCCCCACATTTATAGACACGCCCCCATTTATAGACACCCCCGCATTTATAGACACCCCCACATTTATAGACACACTTCCACATTTACAGACACACCCACATTTACAGACACCCCCACATTTATAGACACACCCACATTTATAGACACACCCACATTTATAGACACACCCACATTTATAGACACACCCACATTTATAGACACCCCCCCACACCTATAGACACACACACACTTATGGACACACACACGCTCTTATAGACACACATACACTTATAGACGCACACACACATTTATAGACACACCCCCACATTTATAGACACACACACACAGATATACACACACAGATAAATACACACACAGATATATACGCACAGATATACACACACACAGATACATACACACACAGATACAGACACACAGATACACACACACTGATACAAACACACACAGATACTCACACACACAGATAAACACACAGATATACACACACAGATATACACACACGAAGATATACACGCACAGATATACACGCACAGATATACACGCACAGATATGCACGCACAGATATGCACGCACAGATATGCACGCACAGATACGCACGCACAGATACGCATGCACAGATATACACACACCCCCAAATTTATAGACACACTCCCATTTATAGACACACACACACTTAGAGACACACACACACACTTACAGACACACACACATTTATAGACGCACACACACAATTATAGACGCACACACACTTATAGACACATACACACACTTATAGACGCACACACACACTTATAGACGCACACACATTTGTAGACGCACACACACTTATAGACACACACACACACTTATAGACACACACACATTTATAGACACCCCCACATTTATAGACACACACACACATTTACAGACACACACACACACACTTATAGACACACACACACTCTTATAGACACACACACATTTATAGACGCACACACACACTTATAGACGCACACGCACTTATAGACACAAACACACTTATAGACACACACACACTTATAGAAACACACAAACACTTACAGACACACACACGCACTTATAGACACACACACGCACTTATAGACACACACACGCACTTATAGACACACACACGCACTTATAGACGCACACACATTTATAGACGCACACACATTTATAGACGCACACACACACTTATAGACGCACACACACACTTATAGACGCACACACACACTTATAGACGCACACACATTTGTAGACGCACACACACTTATAGACACACACATGCACTTATAGACACACACACGCACTTATAGACACACACACACACACTTATAGACACACCCACATTTATAGACACACCCCCACATTCATAGACACGCCCCCATTTATAGACACACGCACACTGATACACACACAAATATATACACACAGAGATATACACGCACAGAAATGCACGCGCACAGAAATGCACGCGCACAGAAATACACGCACACAAATATACACACACAGATATATAGGCACACAGATATACACACACAGATATACACACACAGATATACACACACAGATATACACACACAGATATACACACACAGATAAACGCACAAATATATACGCACAAAAATATATACGCACACAGATATATACGCACACAGATATATACGCACACAGATATATACGCACACAGATATATACGCACACAGATATATACGCACACAGATATACACGCACACAGATATACACACCCCCACATTTATAGACACCCCCACTTTTATAGACACCCACACATTTAATGACACCCCCACATTTACAGACACGCCCCCACATTTACAGACACACACACACATTTATAGACACACAGATATACACACACACAGTTATATACGCACACAGATACATAAGCACACAGATATACACACACAGATATACACACACACAGACATACACACCCCCACGTTTATAGACACCCCCACATTTATAGACACACCCCCACATTTATAGACACACCCACACACTTATAGACACACCCCCACATTTATAGACACACCCCACATTTATAGACACACCCACACACTTATAGACACACCCCCACATTTATAGACACGCCCACACATTTATAGACACACACACACATTTATAGACACACACACACATTTATAGACACACACACACACTTATAGACACACACACACATTTATAGACACACACACACATTTATAGACACACACACACATTTATAGACACACACACACATTTATAGACACACACACACACTTATAGACACACACACACATTTATAGACACACACACACACTTATAGACACGCCCACATTTATAGACACGCCCACATTTGTGTGCCCCCAGTGGCGCTGTGGTTTAAGCTGCTGCCTGCGGCACAGGAGGGCCCGGGTTCGAATCCCCCCTGTGGCGCAGGGGTAGAAGTGCCACTTCGCTACACAGAGGGCTCGAAACCCGGGAGTTGGACTCGATGATCTCTAAGGTCCCTTCCAACTCGCACGATACTATGATACTATGATACTATGATTTATAGACACACCCACATTTATAGACACACCCACATTTATAGACACAATCACAGTTATAGACACAAACACACACTTATAGACACACACACACTTGTAGAAACACACACACTTGTAGACACACACACATTTTTGTAGACACACACACACTTATAGACACACACATGCATTTATAGACACACACACGCATTTATAGACACACACACGCATTTATAGACACACACACACTTATAGACACACACACGCATTTATAGACACCCCCACATTTATAGACACGCCCCCACATTTATAGACACCCCCACATTTATAGACACCCCCACATTTATTGACACACCCCCACATTTATAGACACACCCCCACATTTATAGACACACCCCCACATTTATAGACACACACACACACATATAGACACACACACACACATATAGACACACACACACACATATAGACACACACACACTTATAGACACACACACACACTTATAGACACACACACACACTTATAGACACACACACACACTTATAGACACACACACACATTTACAGACACACACACACTTATAGAAACACACAAACACGTATAGACACACACACACATTTATGGACGCACCCCCACATTTATAGACACCCCCACATTTATAGACACACCCACATTTATAGACACACCCACACACTTATAGACACACACACTTATAGACAAACACACACACTTATAGACGCACACACACTTATAGACGCACACACACTTATAGACGCACACACACTTATAGACGCACACACACACACTTATAGACGCACACACACATAGACACACACACACATAGACACACACACACATAGACACACACACACACTTGTAGACAAACACACATTTATAGACACACACACACTTGTAGACACACACACACACTTGTAGACACACACACACACTTGTAGACACACACGCATTTATGGACACACACGCACTTATGGACACACACGCACTTATGGACACACACACATTTATAGACACACACGCACTTATAGACACACACGCACACTTATAGACACACACGCACACTTATAGACACCCCCCCACATTTATAGATACGCCCCCATTTACAGACACGCCCCCATTTACAGACACGCCCACATTTACAGACACGCCCACATTTACAGACACGCCCACATTTACAGACACGCCCCCACATTTACTGACACGCCCCCATTTATAGACACGCCCTCATTTATAGACACCCCCACGTTTATAGACACGCCCACACGTTTATAGACACGCCCCCACATTTTTAGACACGCCCCCACATTTTTAGACACGCCCCCATTTACAGACACGCCCCCATTTACAGACACGCCCCCACGTTTATAGACACGCCCCCACGTTTATAGACACGCCCACATTTACAGACACGCCCCCACATTTACAGACACGCCCACATTTACAGACACGCCCACATTTACAGACACGCCCCCACATTTACAGACACGCCGCCATTTACAGACACGTCCCCATTTACAGACACGCCCCCACGTTTATAGACACGCCCCCACGTTTATAGACACGCCCCCACGTTTATAGTCACGCCCCCACATTTACAGACACGCCCCCATTTACAGACACGCCCCCATTTACAGACACGCCCCCATTTACAGACACGCCCCCATTTACAGGCACACACACAGATATACTCACACACAGTTATACACGCACAGAGATATACACGCACAGAGATATACACGCACAGAGATATACACGCACAGAGATATACACGCACACAGATATACACGCACACAGATATACACGCACACAGACATACACACCCCCACGTTTATAGACACCCCCACATTTATAGACACGCCCCCACATTTATAGACACGCCCCCACATTTATAGACGCACGCACACAGATACACAAACGCACAGATACACGCGCACACAGATACACGCGCACACAGATACACGCGCACACAGATACACGCGCACACAGATACACGCGCACACAGATACACGCACACAGATACACGCACACAGATACACGCACACAGATACACGCACACAGATACACGCACACAGATACACGCACACAGATACACGCACACAGATACACGCACACAGATACACACACACAGATACACACACACAGATACACACACACAGATACACACACACAGATACACACACAGATACACACACACAGATACACACACAGATACACACACACAGATACACACACACAGATACACACACACAGATACACACACACAGATACACACACACAGATACACACACACAGATACACACACAGATATATACACACAGATATACGCACACACAGATATACGCACACACAGATATACGCACCCCCACGTTTATAGACACACCCACATTTATAGACGCAACCCCACATTTATAGACACACCCACATTTATAGACACACCCACATTTATAGACACACCCACATTTATAGACACACCCACATTTATAGACACACACACACACTTATAGACACACACACATTTATAGACGCACTCACACACTTATAGAAACACACAAACACTTATAGACGCACACACACATTTATAGACGCACACACCCACATTTATAGACGCACTCACACACTTATAGAAACACACAAACACTTATAGACGCACACCCCCACATTTATAGACGCACGCACACTCTTATAGACGCACGCACGCACACTTAGAGACAGACGCACGCACGCACACTTAGAGAGAGACGCACGCACGCACACTTAGAGAGAGACGCACGCACGCACACTTAGAGAGAGACGCACGCACGCACACTTAGAGAGAGACGCACGCACGCACACTTAGAGACGCCCGCACGCTTAGAGACGCCCGCACGCTTAGAGACGCACGCACGCTTAGAGAGAGACGCACGCACGCACACACAGAGACGCACGCACGCACACACAGAGACGCACGCACGCACACACAGAGACGCACGCACACACAGAGACGCACGCACGCACACACAGAGACGCACACACACACACAGAGACGCACACACACACACAGAGACGCACACACACACACAGATATACGCACACACAGATATACGCACACACAGATATACGCACACACAGATATACGCACACACAGATATACGCACACACAGATATACGCACACACAGATATACGCACACACAGATATACGCACACACAGATATACGCACACACAGATATACGCACCCCCACGTTTATAGACACACCCACATTTATAGACGCAACCCCACATTTATAGACACACCCACATTTATAGACACACCCACATTTATAGACACACACACACACTTATAGACACACACACATTTATAGACGCACTCACACACTTATAGAAACACACAAACACTTATAGACGCACACACACATTTATAGACGCACACACCCACATTTATAGACGCACTCACACACTTATAGAAACACACAAACACTTATAGACGCACACCCCCACATTTATAGACGCACGCACACTCTTATAGACGCACGCACGCACACTTAGAGACAGACGCACGCACGCACACTTAGAGAGAGACGCACGCACGCACACTTAGAGAGAGACGCACGCACGCACACTTAGAGAGAGACGCACGCACGCACACTTAGAGAGAGACGCACGCACGCACACTTAGAGAGAGACGCACGCACGCACACTTAGAGAGAGACGCACGCCCGCACGCTTAGAGACGCCCGCCCGCACGCTTAGAGACGCACGCACGCTTAGAGAGAGACGCACGCACGCACACACAGAGACGCACGCACGCACACACAGAGACGCACGCACGCACACACAGAGACGCACGCACACACAGAGACGCACGCACGCACACACAGAGACGCACACACACACACAGACGCACACACACACACAGAGACGCACACACACACAGAGACGCACACACACACACACAGAGACGCGCACACACACACAGAGACGCGCACACACACACAGAGACGCGCACACACACACAGAGACGCGCGCACACACACACAGAGACGCGCGCACACACACACAGAGACGCGCGCACACACACACAGAGACGCGCGCACACACACACAGAGACGCGCGCACACACACACAGAGACGCGCGCACACACACACAGAGACGCACACACACACACAGACGCACACACACACAGAGACGCACACACACACACAGACGCACACACACACACAGACGCACACACACACACAGACGCACACACACACACAGACGCACACACACACACAGACGCACACACACACACAGACGCACACACACACACAGACGCACACACACACACAGACGCACACACACACACAGACGCACACACACACACAGACGCACACACACACACAGACGCACACACACACACAGACGCACACACACACACAGACGCACACACACACACAGACGCACACACACACACAGACGCACACACACACACAGACGCACACACACACACAGACGCACACACACACACAGACGCACACACACACACAGACGCACACACACACACAGACGCACACACACACAGACGCACACACACACAGACGCACACACACACAGACGCACACACACACACAGACGCAAACACACACTTAGAGACGCACACACACACTTAGAGACGCACACACACACTTAGAGACGCACACACACACTTAGAGACGCACACACACACTTAGAGACTCACACACACACTTAGAGACTCACACACACACTTAGAGACGCACACCCCCACATTTATAGACGCACACCCCCACATTTATAGACGCACACCCCCACATTTATAGACACCACCCCACATTTATAGACACCACCCCACATTTATAGACACCACCCCACATTTATAGACACCACCCCACATTTATAGACACACACCCACAGATACAGGCACACAGATGCACACGACCGATACAGGCACACAGAGAGACAAGCTCAGAGAGAGACACACAGGGACGCACACACTCGGCCGCACACACAGATTGGAGTCTTTATTGGCAATTCCATTTTATATATTGGCAATGGTTTCATTTATTGGCAATGGAGCCTTTATTGTTAACAATGGTGTCTGATAATCAGTATAGGCTTACTTATTGGCAATGGAGTCTTATTTATTGGTAGTGGAGTCATATTCTGCCCCCCAAGTTCGTTTCTGTTCCCCCGTGGCACCATTCAGTTCTTTATTGCTGCTGTTGCTCCTCCATTGCAGTTCTGCGCTGTGTCCACCAGGCAGCGCTATTGTTGCTCCCATTGCTGTTACTTGGGCTGCAAAGCAAAGGGAGTTTTACATTGCTGCTATTCATGTCCTATATGGCTGGACTTAGGGGGCGCGACGCATAGGCTCTACCTGGGGGCAGAATATGATGGTGGCACTTGGGGGGCAGAATATGATGGTGGCACTTGGGGGGCAGAATATGATGGTGGCACTTGGGGGGCAGAATATGATGGTGGCACTTGGGGGGCAGAAGAGGATGGCGGCACTTGGGGGGCAGAAGAGGATGGCGGCACTTGGGGGGCAGAAGAGGATGGCGGCACTTGGGGGGCAGAAGAGGATGGCGGCACTTGGGGGGCAGAAGAGGATGGCGGCACTTGGGGGGCAGAAGAGGATGGCGGCACTTGGGGGGCAGAAGAGGATGGCGGCACTTGGGGGGCAGAAGAGGATGGCGGCACTTGGGGGGCAGAAGAGGATGGCGGCACTTGGGGGGCAGAAGAGGATGGCGGCACTTGGGGGGGCAGAAGAGGATGGCGGCACTTGGGGGGGCAGAAGAGGATGGCGGCACTTGGGGGGGCAGAAGAGGATGGCGGCACTTGGGGGGCGCAACGCATAGGCTGTACTTCGGGGCTATGGGATCTTATGGGGTCTTTATGGGGTACTATGGGGTCTTATGCGGTTCTGTGAGACCCAATACGGTCCTATGGAGTCCTTATGGGGTCTAATGGGGTCCTATAAGGTGTTATGGGGGCCGTATGGGCTCCAATGGGGTCTAATGGGGTCCTATGGGCTTTTATGGGGTTTTAATGGGGGCCTATGGGGTCTTATGGGGTTGAATTGGGGGGCAGAAGAGAATGAATGGATTTGGGGGGGCATAGACCTCCTATGGGGTCTCTTTGGGGTCTAATGGGGTTCTTATGGCGTCTTAAGGGGTCTCTTTGGGGGGCAGAAGGCGAAGGCGGGCTGGGCTTGGGGGGGCAGAATGCTGCTTACCTGCAGCAATAGGGCTGGGAACACACAAGTAGAAGGCTGAGGTACTCAACCACATTTTTACCTCTGTGTTCTCTGATCGCTGCTCATTATACACAGCCCTCGCCTTTGCTTTGGGAGGGAGGGATGGAGGAAGCGACGCCAGCCCTGCTGGTTCCCTCCTTGTCCCGCGCTGTGAGTGACATCCACCTTTAGATGTCCTAAGGACCTGAAAACCAGGACTCTGTGGATCCCGATGAGACGCATCACAGAGTGAGGAGGTAATTCAGTGCTGCAGTCACCGAGCTGCTCTCAGTGCTGTGTGAGAAGTGGTGGCAGTCAGGTGCAGTCCTGGTGAGCAGAAACACGGCCAACATCGCACTCCTGTTTAGGAAGCGTAGAAGGGATGATGATGGGAACTGCTGACCCACCAGTCTCGCTGCTGTGCTGGGAACGACCACCAAGCAGATCCTCCTAGAAGAGAGCCAGGGCACGTGGAAGCTGGATGTGATGTGGGAGAACCGGCGTGGCTTCACCGAGGGCAAATCCTGCTTGACCGACCTGGTGGCCTTCTGTGACGGTGTCGGTGCAGGGATGGAAGGGGAAGAAAGAGCTGCTGATATCATCCAGCTGGAACTCAGCAAGGCCTCTGACGTGGGAGCCCACAGCATCCTCGGCTCCAAATGAGGAAGACACCAACTGGATGGGTGGACTTTGGATGCATGACCAACTCGCTGTACAACCAAGTCCAGACAACGGCGGCCAAAGGCTCCACGTCCAGATGGAGATGATGAAGATGGTGATGATGGAGATGATGACAATGATGACAACTGCAGCGACGAGCGGTGTGCCACAGCAATCACAGCTGTAGGAGATACTCTGCAATACATGATCATAGAATCATATGATGGCCTGCGCTGAGAAGGATCATTAACTATCATCGCCTTCCAACCCCCCTGCTATGGCTAAAATAACCAAGCACCACAGCAGGCTACACGCAGCCTAAACGGCTCCAAGGATGGGACAGACCAACTTGTGCCCCCTGTTCCACCCCGCTTCCTTCACCCCCAAAGCCCTGAAATAAAGAAAGGATGGGAAATGGCTCACCCACCTCTCCAAAGGAAGCAGATTCCAGACACAAATGCTGCTCTTTCTTCCCATCCTTAAACGCAGCCAAGAACCACAAAAAGTGGAAATCTAAAACCCAGTAATAAAGAAGGAATTTCTTACCACACTGCAAAGCCCAACACTCACTGTGCAGCCCAAAGGAAAGGCTCTTCAAGCACAGCCCTTAAATGTGGCTCAAGGAGGGGGGTGGAGCCAGGCTGGACCCAATCAGCTTCCAGCCCTGAACTGCTCCCACCTGTGCTCACTGGTAGTCACGCAGGAAGCCATGATTGGGGGCAGCACAGCACAGCTGCAGGCAATGCACCCGATTGGCTGCATTGCAATGCACCTGATTGGTGGACCCTGGCTCCGCCCCCTCCCAATCCTCATATAAGGGCTGCCAGTGGAAGGGAGGAGGTTTTTACTGCAGCTCCTTCTGCCGGAAGCTCTGCCCACATTGAGGAGCTCCTCTTCTCTGTTCTGCCTTCATTGCTGCTGTGTGTGACCGTTACCTGCCGTGCTGTGGTCCAGGACTGCGCTTCTCCGCCAGCGCTGCTGCATTGCCTGTTCTATTACTGCATTACAGCAGGCAAGGCCTTGCTCTGAGACTGCACTGATGGTGTGGGGTGAGAATGTGGGGCAGAGACAATGTGGGGGGTGATGTGAGTGAGTGACGCTGTGGGGCAATGAGGGAGATTGAGACGGTGGAGTGACGTTGACTTAGTGTTGGAAGGCCAGCAAGGACTGACCCAGAGGAGGGGTCATGCTTCACGTGGTATTTGTCTTTCATCTAAGGTATCCAGTCGAAACCAGTCCATTCCATCTGTCTTATGGTCTTCTTTCATCCGAGCTCTCCAAGCTAGACCGGTCCATTCCATCTGTCTCATGATCACCAACTTATTAACTACTAAATGACAACATCAGCACTATTTTTGTCTAACTCTACTGTTGATGATTTCACAACAGTCTAACACCCCTACATGGGTCATGGTTCTAATAGTCTAACATGACCTACATGGGTCATGGTTCGGTGCTATACAGGGGATAAATGAGGAGCATATTGGCTGAGATCTTTACCATGTTCCCATAAATGAGGAGCATATTGGCTGAGAAGTTGACCATGTTCCCATAAATGAGGAGCATATTGGCTGAGAACTTGACCATGTTCCCATAAATGAGGAGCATATTGGCTGAGAACTTGACCATGTTCCCATAAATGAGGAGCATATTGGCTGAGAACTTGACCATGTTCCCTATCAGTACAGAATGAGACATGGTGAATGACTGGACAGTGAATGACAGTTAATGGGTAGAGAATGAGAGACAGAGAGAGATTGCACAACGAGGGGCAGTGAAACATGACTGAGACACAGAACCATTGGACATTGAGTAGCAGTAAATAGAGATACAGAGATTAATAAATACATAGGATACAGAGAAAGACTGGACAGTGAGTGGCAGTTAATGGGTAGACCAGGAAACACAGACAGACTGGACACTAATTGGAAACGAAGGGTTAAAGAATGAGAAACACACCACGATTGAACAATGATTGGCAGTGAAGGCTAACACAAGCATTCACTTATTTATTTAAATAGATGGAGTCTAATTTATTGGCTATGGAGTCTAATTTATTGGCTATGGAGTCTAATTTATTGGCTATGGAGTCTAATTTATTGGCTATGGAGTCTAATTTATTGGCTATGGAGTCTAATTTATTGGCTATGGAGTCTAATTTATTGGCTATGGAGTCTAATTTATTGGCTATGGAGTCTAATTTATTGGCTATGGAGTCTAATTTATTAGCAATGGAGTCTAATTTATTAGCAATGGAGTCTTGTACTATGTATTATCAATGGGGTCCAATTAATTGGCAAAGGAGTCTTATTTATTGGAAAAGAGGTCCTATTTATTGCCAATGGAGTCTTAGTTATTGTCAATGGAGTCCTTTTTTAATAGCAATGGAGTCTTATCTATAGACAATCGATTCTAATAAGCAATGGAGTCTTATTTCTTGTCAGTGGACTCTTATTAATTTGGAATTGAGTCTTATTTATTGGCAGGGGGGTCTTAATTATTGGCAACGGAGTCTTAATTATTAGCAGAGGCACATATTTATTAATAACACATATTTATTAATAACAGTCGTAATTACTGGCAATATATTCTTAAGTATTAGCCATGGAGTTTTATTAATTGGCAATGTAGTCTTTTTTATTAGCAATGGAATATTATTTATTAGCAATGCAGTGTTACTAATTAGCAATGGAGTCTTATTTATTTGTTGTCAATGGAGTCGTATTTATTGGCATTGGAGTCGTATTTATTAGAAATGGATTGTTATGTCTTATAAATGGGGTCCAATTTATGGGCAATGGAGTCTTATTTATTAACAGTGGAGTCTTATTTATTAGAAATAGAGATATATTGGCAATGGAGTGTTTCTTAATAGCAATGGAGTCTTCTATATAGACAATTGAGTCTAATAAGCAATGGAGTCTTATTTGTTGGCAATGGAGTCTTATTTCTTGTCAGTGTAGTCTTATTAATTAGGAATAGAGTCTTATTGGCAGTGGTGTCTTAACGGCAATATAGTCTTAAATATTGGCAATGGAGTTTTAAATATTGGCAATGGAGTCTTATTTATTGTAGATAGAGTCTTATTTGTTATTAATGGAGTCTTAGTTTTTGGCAATCGAGTCTAATTTAGTAGCAATGGAGTCTAATAAGCAACAGAGTCTTAGTTATTAGCAATGGAGTCTTAGTTATTAGCAATGGAGTCTTAGTTATTAGCAATGGAGTCTTAGTTATTAGCAATGGAGTCTTAGTTATTAGCAATGGAGTCTTAGTTATTAGCAATGGAGTCTTAGTTATTAGCAATGGAGTCTTAGTTATTAGCAATGGAGTCTTAGTTATTAGCAATGGAGTCTTAGTTATTAGCAATGGAGTCTTAGTTATTAGCAATGGAGTCTTAGTTATTAGCAATGGAGTCTTAGTTATTAGCAATGGAGTCTAATATAATGGCAATATATTATTATTGTTGGCAATGGACTCTTGCTTGTTGGCAATTTAGTCTATTTATTGGCAGTGGAGTCTTAAGTATTGGCAGTGGAGTCTTAAGTATTGACAGTGGTGTCTTAATTATTGGCAATGGAGTCTTAATTATTGGCAATGGAGTCTTAATTATTGGCAATGGAGTCTTAATTATTGGCAATGGAGTCTTAATTATTGGCAATGGAGTCTTAATTATTGGCAATGGAGTCTTAATTATTGGCAATGGAGTCTTAATTATTGGCAATGGAGTCTTAATTATTGGCAATGGAGTCTTAATTATTGGCAATGGAGTCTTAATTATTGGCAATGGAGTCTTAATTATTGGCAATGGAGTCTTAATTATTGGCAATGGAGTCTTAATTATTGGCAATGGAGTCTTAATTATTGGCAATGGAGTCTTAATTATTGGCAATGGAGTCTTAATTATTGGCAATGGAGTCTTAATTATTGGCAATGGAGTCTTAATTATTGGCAATGGAGTCTTAATTATTGGCAATGGAGTCTTAATTATTGGCAATGGAGTCTTAATTATTGGCAATGGAGTCTTAATTATTGGCAATGGAGTCTTAATTATTGGCAATGGAGTCTTAATTATTGGCAATGGAGTCTTAATTATTGGCAATGGAGTCTTAATTATTGGCAATGGAGTCTTAATTATTGGCAATGGAGTCTTAATTATTGGCAATGGAGTCTTAATTATTGGCAATGGAGTCTTAATTATTGGCAATGGAGTCTTAATTATTGGCAATGGAGTCTTAATTATTGGCAATGGAGTCTTAATTATTGGCAATGGAGTCTTAATTATTGGCAATGGAGTCTTAATTATTGGCAATGGAGTCTTAATTATTGGCAATGGAGTCTTAATTATTGGCAATGGAGTCTTAATTATTGGCAATGGAGTCTTAATTATTGGCAATGGAGTCTTAATTATTGGCAATGGAGTCTTAATTATTGGCAATGGAGTCTTAATTATTGGCAATGGAGTCTTAATTATTGGCAATGGAGTCTTAATTATTGGCAATGGAGTCTTAATTATTGGCAATGGAGTCTTAATTATTGGCAATGGAGTCTTAATTATTGGCAATGGAGTCTTAATTATTGGCAATGGAGTCTTAATTATTGGCAATGGAGTCTTATTTATTGGTAATGGAGTTTTATTTCTTAGCAATGGAGTCTTATTTATTAACACTGGAGTCTAATTGGCAATGGAGTCTTATTTATTGGCAATGGAGTCTTATTTATTGGCAATGGAGTCTTATTTATTGGCAATGGAGTCTTATTTATTGGCAATGGAGTCTTATTTATTGGCAATGGAGTCTTATTTATTGGCAATGGAGTCTTATTTATTGGCAATGGAGTCTTATTTATTGGCAATGGAGTCTTATTTATTGGCAATGGAGTCTTATTTATTGGCAATGGCATATTATTGGCAATGGATTGTATTTTATTGGCAATGGAGTCTTACTTATTAGTAAATTAGCCTTATTTATTAGCAATATAGTATTATTTATTAGGAATGGAGTCTAAATAGCAATGGAGTCTTACGGGCAATGGAGTCATATTTATTGGCAATGGAGTCTAATTAGCAATGGAGTCCTATTACTTAAGAATGGATTCTTATTTATTGGCAATGGTGTTCTATCTATTGGCACATGAGTCTTATTTATTAGCAATAGAGTCTTATTTATTAGCAATAGAGTCTTATTTATTAGCAATAGAGTCTTATTTATTAGCAATAGAGTCTTATTTATTAGCAATAGAGTCTTATTTATTAGCAATAGAGTCTTATTTATTAGCAATATATTTATATTTACTGAATATGGAGTTTTATTTATTGGATATGGATTCTTATTTACTGGCAATGGAGTATTGTTTATTAGCAACGGAGTTTTAATTACTAATGTAATTCTATTTATTGGCAATGGAGTCTTAGTTGTTGGCAATGGAGTCTTACTAATTAGCAGTGGAGTCTTATTTAATAGCAGAGGAGATATATTTATTATCAATGTAGAATTAATTATTGCCAATATATTCTTAAGTATTAGCAATGGAGTCTTGTTTATTGGCAATGGAGTCTTGTTTATTGGCAATGGAGTCTTGTTTATTGGCAATGGAGTCTTGTTTATTGGCAATGGAGTCTTGTTTATTGGCAATGGAGTCTTGTTTATTGGCAATGGAGTCTTGTTTATTGGCAATGGAGTCTTGTTTATTGGCAATGGAGTCTTGTTTATTGGCAATGGAGTCTTGTTTATTGGCAATGGAGTCTTGTTTATTGGCAATGGAGTCTTGTTTATTGGCAATGGAGTCTTATTTATTGGCAAAGGTGTCTTATTAGCAATAGCATTTTAATTTATATCAATGGAGTCTGATTTATTGGCAATGGACATTTATTTATTAGCAATGGAGTCTTATTACTGGCCATGGAGTCTTAATAATTGGCAATGGTGCCTTAATGATTAGCAATATAGTATTATTTACTAGGACTGGAGTCTAAATAGCAGTGTACTCTTACTTACGGGTAATGGAGTCTTATTTATGGGCAATGGATTCTTATTTATTGGCATTGGAGTCTTATTTATTGGCAACGCAGTTTTATTATTGGCAATGGAGCCTTATCAATTAGCAACGCAGTCCTATTTATTAGCAATGGACTCCTATTAATTGGCAATGGATTGTAATTTATTAGCAATAGAGTCTTATTTATTGGCTATGGACTCCTATTGATTGCAGATGGATTCGTATTTAGTTCATATAAGTCTAATTCGCAATGGAGTCTTATTAGTGATAAGGTCTTATTTATCAGCACCGGAATCTCAATTCTTGGCATTATCATCTGATTTATTGCAAATGGAGATTTAATTATTAGCAATGGGGTTTTATTTATTGGCAGTTTAGTCTCTTTTATTGGCAATGGAGTCTTATTTATTAGCACTGGAATCTTACTTATTAGCACTGCATTCTTAGTTATTAACAATGTCTTCTTAATGGTTAGTATTGCAGTCTAATTAGCAATGGAGTCTTATATATTGGCAATGGAGTCTTATATATTGGCAATGGAGTCTAATGTATTGGCAATGGAGTCTAATGTATTGGCAATGGAGTCTAATGTATTGGCAATGGAGTCTAATGTATTGGCAATGGAGTCTAATGTATTGGCAATATATTATTATTACTGGCAATGGACTCTTGCTTGTTGGCAATTTAATCTATATATTGCCAGTGGAGTCTTAAGTATTGACAGTGGTGTCTTAATTATTAGCAATGGAGTCTTATTGATTGGCAATATACTATTATTATTGGTAATACAGTCTTAGTTATAGGCAATGGAGTCTAATTAGCAAGTGAGTCTTATTTGCTGGAAATTCAGTGTTATTTATTAGCGATACATTCTTATTTACTGGATATGGAGTTTTATTTAATGGATGTGGATTCTTATTTACTGGCAATGGATGATTATTTATTGGCAATGGAGTCTTACTAATTAGCATTGGATTCCTATGTACTAGCAATGGAGTCTTATTTATTAGCAACGGAGTATGCATTATTAATGTAATTCTATTTATTGGCAATGGAGTCTTAATTATAGGCTATAGAGATTTAATTATAGGCAATGGAGTCTTAATTACTGGCAATGAAATATTATGTATTAGCAATGGAGTGTTTTTTATTAGCAATGGAGTCTTAATTATTAATGGAGTCTGATTTATTGGCAATGGAGTCGTACTTAATGGCAATGGAGACTTAAAGGCAATGGAGTCTTATTTATTAGCAGTCAAGTCTCAAATATTATCAATATAGACTTATTTATTACCAGTGGAGTCTTATTTATTACCAGTGGAGTCTTATTTATTACCAGTGGAGTACTATTTATTACCAGTGGAGTCTTATTTATTACCAGTGGAGTCTAACTTATTGGCTATGGAGTTGTAGATATTGGCAATGGAGTCTCATTTATAGGCAATGGTGTCCTATTTATTAGCAGTGGCGTCTAATTAGGAATGGAGTCTTATTTATCAGCAATGGAGTCTTCTTAATTAGGAATGGAGTCTTATTAATTAGGAATGCATTCTAATTAGCAATGGAGTCTTCTTTATTGGCAATGGAGTCTGACTTAATTATTGGCAATGGTGTCTTATTTATTAGCAATGGTGTCTTATTAAATAGCAATGGATTCTAATGCATTAGTAATGTTATTTATTGATAATAGATTCTAAATAGCAATGGAGCCTTAGTTATTAGCAATGGAGTGTCATTTATTGGCAATGGAGTCTAATTAGCAATGAAGTCCTATTAATTAAGAATGGAGTCTTATTTATTGGCAATGGCATATTATTAGCAATGGAGTCTTACTTATTATTGTCAATGGCATCTTAGTTATTATTGGTAATGGAGTCTTACTTATTGGCAATGGAGTCTTAGGTATTTATTGGCAATGGAGTCTTATTTATTGGCAATGGAGTCTTATTTATTGGCAATGGAGTCTTATTTATTGGCAATGGAGTCTTATTTATTGGCAATGGAGTCTTATTTATTGGCAATGGAGTCTTATTTATTGGCAATGGAGTCTTATTTATTGGCAATGGAGTCTAATATAATGGCAATATATTATTATTGCTGGCAATGGACTCTTGCTTGTTGGCAATTTAGTCTATTTATTGCCAGTGGAGTCTTAAGTATTGACAGTGGTGTCTTAATTATTAGCAATGGAGTCTTATTGATTGGCAATATAGTATTATTATTGGTAATACAGTCTTAATTATTGGCAATGGAATCTTATTTATTAGCATTATATTCTTATTCACTGAATATGGAGTTTTATTTAATGGATATGGATTCTTATTTACTGGCATTGGAGTATTGTTTATTGGCAATGAAGTCTTACTAATTAGCAATGGATTCTTATGTACTAGCAATGGAGTCGTATTTATTAGCAACGGAGTATTCATTATTATGTAATTCTATTTCTGGCAATGGAGTCTTAATTATAGGCAATGGAGTCTTAATTATAGGCAATGGAGTCTTAATTATTGGCAATGGAGTCTTAATTATTGGCAATGGAGTCTTAATTATTGGCAATGGAGTCTTAATTATTGGCAATGGAGTCTTAGTTATTGGCAATGGAGTCTTAGTTATTGGCAATGGAGTCTTAATTATAGGCAAAGGAGTCTTAATTATAGGCAAAGGAGTCTTAATTATAGGCAAAGGAGTCTTAATTATAGGCAAAGGAGTCTTAATTATAGGCAAAGGAGTCTTAATTATTGGCAAAGGAGTCTTAATTATTGGCAAAGGAGTCTTAATTATTGGCAAAGGAGTCTTAATTATTGGCAAAGGAGTCTTAATTATTGGCAAAGGAGTCTTAATTATTGGCAAAGGAGTCTTAATTATTGGCAAAGGAGTCTTAATTATTGGCAAAGGAGTCTTAATTATTGGCAAAGGAGTCTTAATTATTGGCAAAGGAGTCTTAATTATTGGCAAAGGAGTCTTAATTATTGGCAAAGGAGTCTTAATTATTGGCAAAGGAGTCTTAATTATTGGCAATGGAGTCTTAATTATTGGCAATGGAGTCTTAATTATTGGCAATGCAGAACTACTTATCATTAATGGATTCTTATTTCTCAGCAACGGATTCTTAATTATTAGCAATAGAGTCCTATTGATTGGCAATAGAGTCTTATTTATTGCCAATGCAGTCTTATTAGCAATGGTGTCTTATTTATTAGCAATGGAGACTTATTGGCAACGGAGTCTTATTTATTAGGAATGGTGTCTTATCTACTGGCAATGGAGTCTGATTGTGTTGGAGTGTTACTTGTTGGCAATGGAGTCTTATTTATTGACAATAGAGTCTAATTAGCAATGGAGATTGATCAGTAATGGAGTCCTATTTATTGGCTATGGAGTCTTATTTATTAGCAATGGATTCTTGTATTATTTATTATCAATGGGGTCCTATTAATTGCCCAAGGAGTCTTATTTATTGGACAAGGAGTCCTATTTATAGGCAATGGAGTCTTATATATTATCAACAGAGACTTATTTATTAGCAATGGAGTCTTATTAATAATCAATGGAGTCTTACTAATTAGGAATGGATTCTCATTTATTGGCAATGGAGTCTTAATTATTGGCAATGATGTCTTATTAATTAGGAATGGAGTCTTATTTATTGGCAATGGCATATTATTGGCCACGGAGTCTGACGTCTGATTGGCCACGGAGTCTGACGTCTGATTGGCCACGGAGTCTGACGTCTGATTGGCCACGGAGTCTGACGTCTGATTGGCCACGGAGTCTGACGTCTGATTGGCCACGGAGTCTGACGTCTGATTGGCTACGGAGTCTGACGTCTGATTGGCTACGGAGTCTGACGTCTGATTGGCTACGGAGTCTGACTTCTGATTGGCTACGGAGTCTGACTTCTGATTGGCTACGGAGTCTGACTTCTGATTGGCTACGGAGTCTGACTTCTGATTGGCTACGGAGTCTGACTTCTGATTGGCTACGGAGTCTGACTTCTGATTGGCTACGGAGTCTGACTTCTGATTGGCTACGGAGTCTGACTTCTGATTGGCTACGGAGTCTTATTATTTAGCAATGGAATCTAATATATTAACAATAGAGTTTAATATGAGAGCGTGTCTAATTTATGAGCAATGCAGCCTAATGAGCAATGGAGCCTAATATGGAGCCTTAATTATGGGCAATGGAGCCTTAATTATGGGCAATGGAGCCTTAATTATGGGCAATGGAGCCTTAATTATGGGCAATGGAGCCTTAATTATGGGCAATGGGGTCCCATTATGGGCAATGGGGTCCCATTATGGGCAATGGGGTCCCATTATGGGCAATGGGGTCCCATTATGGGCAATGGGGTCCCATTATGGGCAATGGGGTCCCATTATTGGCAATGGGGTCCCATTATTGGCAATGGGATCCCATTATTGGCAGTGAGATCCCATTTATAGGCAATGGACTCCTATTTATTAGCAATGGAATATTACTAATTAGCAATGGAGTCTTAATTATTGGCAATGGATTCTTATGTATTATCAATGGAGTCTTAATTATTAGCAATGGATTCTTGTACTATGTATTATCAATGGGGTCCTATTAATTGGCGATGGAGTCTTATTTATTGGCAATGGAGTCTAATTAGCAGTGGAGTCCTCTTAATTAAGAATGAAGTCTTATTTATTGGCAATGGCGTATTATTAGCAATGGACTGTTATTTATTGGCAATGGAGTCTGATTTATTGCCTATGGAGTCTTATTTAGAGAAAATGGAGTGTTATTTATCAGCAATGGAGTCCTATTTAGTGGGAATGGAGTCTTACTTCTTGGCAATACAGTCTAATAAGCAATGGAGTCTTATTCATTGGCAGTGGAGTCTTATTTAGAGGCAATGGAGTCCTACCTATTTGTTGGCAATGGAGTCTTATTAATTAGGAATGGAGTCTTATTTATTGGCAATGGCATATTATCGGCAATGGAGTTCCATTTATTGTCAATGGAGTCTTAATTATTATTGGCAACGGAGTCTTACTTATTGGCAATGGAGTCTTATTTATTAGCAGTGGAGTCTTATTAATTAGGAATGGATTCTCATTTATTGGCAATGCCATATTATAGTCAATGGACTGTTATTTATTGGCAATGGAGTCTGATTTATCGGTAAGAAAGTCTAATTAGCAATGGAGTCTTATTTGTTGGCAATGGAGTGTTACTTATTAGCAATGGAGTCTTAGTTATTAATGGAGTTTTATTTATTAGCAATGGAGTCTGACTTACTTCTTGGCAATGGAGTCTGAATTAATTCTTGGCAATGGAGACTAATTTAGTGGCAATGGAGTCTTACTTTTAGTCAATGGAGTCTTATTTATTAGAAATGGAGCCTTATATATTGGTAATATAGTATTATTGCTGGCAATGGACTCTTGCTTGTTGGCAATTCAGTCTATTTATCGGCAATGGCGTCTTATTTCTTGGCAATGAAGTCTAATTAGCAATGGAGTCTTATTAATTAAGAAAGGAGTATTACTTGTTGGGAATGGCATATTACTGGCAATGGAGTTGCAGTTATTGTCAATGGAGTCTTTTATATTTGTTGGCAATGGAGTCGTATTTATTAGCAATGGAGTCTTATTTACTGGATATGGAGACTTATTTATGGGCAATGGAGTCTTATTTATGGGCAATGATTTCTTATTAATTAGGAATGGATTCTCATTTATTGGCAGTGGAGTCTTATTTATTGTCTATGGAGTCTCATTTATAGGCAATGGTGTCCTATTTATTAGCAGTGGCGTCTAATTAAGAATAGAGTCTTATTTATCGGCAATGGAGTCTTATTAATTAGGAATGGAGTCTTAATTATTAGCAATGCATTCTAATTAGCAATGGAGTCTTCTTTATTGGCAATGGAGTCTTAAGTATTAGAAATGGATTCTTATGTGTTATCAATGAGGTCCAATTTATTGGCAATGGAGTCTTATTTATTGGAAATGGAATCTTATTTAATGTCAATGGAGTCTTATATATTGGCAGTGGTGTCTTATTTATTGTCAATGGAGTCTTATTAATTAGGAATAGATTCTCATTTATTGGCAATGGCATGTTATTGTCAGTGGACTCTTATTTATTGTCAGTGCAGTCTCAGTTATTAGCAATGGAGTCTTATTTATTAGCAATGGATTCTTGTACTATGTATTATCAATGGGGTGCTATTAATTGGCCAAGGAGTCTGATTTATTGGACAAGGAGTCCTATTTATTGGCAATGGAGTCTTATATATTATCAACAGAGACTTATTTATTAGCAATGGAGTCTTATTAATAATCAATGGAGTCTTACTAATTAGGAATGGATTCTCATTTATTGGCAATGGCATATTATTCGCAATGAATTGTTAATTATTGGCAATGGAGTCTTATTTATTAGCAGAGGAGACATAGTTATTAACATTGTAGTCTTAATTATTGGCAATATATTCTTCAGTATTGGCAATGGAGTCTTACATATTGGCAATGGCGTCTTACATATTGGCAATGGCGTCTTACATATTGGCAATGGCGTCTTACATATTGGCAATGGCATCTTTAACATTGGCAATGGCGTCTTTAACATTGGACAAGGAGTCTTTAACATTGGACAAGGAGTCTTTAACATTGGACAAGGAGTCTTTAACATTGGACAAGGAGTCTTTAACATTGGACAAGGAGTCTTTAACATTGGACAAGGAGTCTTTAACATTGGACAAGGAGTCTTTAACATTGGACAAGGAGTCTTATTTATTTGGAATGGAGGATTATTTATTGGCAATGGAGTCTTAGTCTTAGTTATTAGCAATGGTGTTTTATTTATTGGCAAAGGAATCTTATTAGCAATGGAATTTTATTTTATAGCAATGGAGTCTGATTAATAGGCAATGGAGTCTTATTTATTTGCAACGGAGTCTCATTTATTAGAAATGGATTCTTATGCATTATCAATGGGTCCTATTGATTGGCGATGGAGTCCTATTTATTGGAAAAGGAGTCCTATTTATTAACAATGGAGTCTGATTAGCAATGGAGTCTTATTTATTGGCAATGGAGTCTTATTTATTGGCAATGGAGTCTTATTTATTGGCAATGGAGTCTTAATTATTGGCAATGGAGTCTTATTTATTGGCAATGGAGTCTTATTTATTGGCAATGGAGTCTTATTTATTGGCAATGGAGTCTTATTTATTGGCAATGGAGTCTTAATTATTGGCAATGGAGTCTTAATTATTGGCAATGGAGTCTTAATTATTGGCAATGGAGTCTTAATTATTGGCAATGGAGTCTTAATTATTGGCAATGGAGTCTTAATTATTGGCAATGGAGTCTTAATTATTGGCAATGGAGTCTTAATTATTGGCAATGGAGTCTTAATTATTGGCAATGGAGTCTTAATTATTGGCAATGGAGTCTTAATTATTGGCAATGGAGTCTTAATTATTGGCAATGGAGTCTTAATTATTGGCAATGGAGTCTTAATTATTGGCAATGGAGTCTTAATTATTGGCAATGGAGTCTTAATTATTGGCAATGGAGTCTTAATTATTGGCAATGGAGTCTTAATTATTGGCAATGGAGTCTTAATTATTGGCAATGGAGTCTTAATTATTGGCAATGGAGTCTTAATTATTGGCAATGGAGTCTTAATTATTGGCAATGGAGTCTTAATTATTGGCAATGGAGTCTTAATTATTGGCAATGGAGTCTTAATTATTGGCAATGGAGTCTTAATTATTGGCAATGGAGTCTTAATTATTGGCAATGGAGTCTTAATTATTGGCAATGGAGTCTTAATTATTGGCAATGGAGTCTTAATTATTGGCAATGGAGTCTTAATTATTGGCAATGGAGTCTTAATTATTGGCAATGGAGTCTTAATTATTGGCAATGGAGTCTTAATTATTGGCAATGGAGTCTTAATTATTGGCAATGGAGTCTTAATTATTGGCAATGGAGTCTTAATTATTGGCAATGGAGTCTTATTATTTAGTGATGGAATCTAATATATTAACAAGAGAGTTAAATATGAGATCGTGTCTAATTTATTTGCAATGGAGTCTTATTTATTGGCAGTAAGATCTAATTAGCAATGCAGTCTGATTTATTTGCAATGCAGTCCTAATTATTAGTAATAGATTCCTATTTATCAGCAATGTAGTCTTAATTATTAGCAGTGGAGTCCTATTGATTGGTCTATTAATCTATTAATCTTTTAATAGAGTCTTCTTAGCAATGGAGTCTGATTTATTGGCAATGGAGTCATATATTTATTTTCGATAGAGTCTTATTTGTTATTAGAGAGTATTAATTTTGTCAATGGAGTCTAATTTAGTAGCAATGGAGTCTAATAAGCAATAGAGTCTGATTGATTGCCAATGGAGTCTTAGTTATTGCCAATGGAGTCTTAGTTATTGGCAATGGAGTCTTAGTTATTAGCAATGGCGTCATTAGCAATGGACTCATTAATTGGCAATGCAGTGTTATTTATTAGACATACAGTCTTATTTATTGGCAATGGAGTCTTATTTATTGGCAATGGAGTCTTATTTATTGGCAATGGAGTCTTATTTATTGGCAATGGAGTCTTATTTATTGGCAATGGAGTCTTATTTATTGGCAATGGAGTCTTATTTATTGGCAATGGAGTCTTATTTATTGGCAATGGAGTCTTATTTATTGGCAATGGAGTCTTATTTATTGGCAATGGAGTCTTATTTATTGGCAATGGAGTCTTATTTATTGGCAATGGAGTCTTATTTATTGGCAATGGAGTCTTATTTATTGGCAATGGAGTCTTATTTATTGGCAATGGAGTCTTATTTATTGGCAATGGAGTCTTATTTATTGGCAATGGAGTCTTATTTATTGGCAATGGAGTCTTATTTATTGGCAATGGAGTCTTATTTATTGGCAATGGAGTCTTATTTATTGGCAATGGAGTCTTATTTATTGGCAATGGAGTCTTATTTATTGGCAAAGGAGTCTTATTTATTGGCAAAGGAGTCTAATGAGAAGTGGGGTCTTATTTATTGGCAATGGTTTCTTATGTATTAGTAGTGGAGTCTTATTAATTACCAATGGAGTTCTATCTAATGGCAATTCCGACTTATTGATTGGCAATGGAGTATAGTTAATTAGGAATGGATTCTCATGTATTCGCAATGGCATATTATTAGCAATGGATTGTAATTTATTGTCAATGGAGTCTTACTTATTGGCAGTGCAGTCTTAGTTATTAGCAATGGTGTTTCATTTTATAGCAATGGAGTCTTCTTTCTTGTCACAGGAGTCTTATTAATTAGGACTTGAGTCTTATTTATTGGCAGTGGCGTCGTATTGGCAATGGAGTCTAATGTATTGGCAATGGAGTCTAATGTATTGGCAATGGAGTCTAATGTATTGGCAATGGAGTCTAATGTATTGGCAATGGAGTCTAATGTATTGGCAATGGAGTCTAATGTATTGGCAATGGAGTCTAATGTATTGGCAATGGAGTCTAATGTATTGGCAATGGAGTCTAATGTATTGGCAATGGAGTCTAATGTATTGGCAATGGAGTCTAATGTATTGGCAATGGAGTCTAATGTATTGGCAATGGAGTCTAATGTATTGGCAATGGAGTCTAATGTATTGGCAATGGAGTCTAATGTATTGGCAATGGAGTCTAATGTATTGGCAATGGAGTCTAATGTATTGGCAATGGAGTCTAATGTATTGGCAATGGAGTCTAATGTATTGGCAATGGAGTCTAATGTATTGGCAATGGAGTCTAATGTATTGGCAATGGAGTCTAATGTATTGGCAATGGAGTCTAATGTATTGGCAATGGAGTCTAATGTATTGGCAATGGAGTCTAATGTATTGGCAATGGAGTCTAATGTATTGGCAATGGAGTCTAATGTATTGGCAATGGAGTCTAATGTATTGGCAATGGAGTCTAATGTATTGGCAATGGAGTCTAATGTATTGGCAATGGAGTCTAATGTATTGGCAATGGAGTCTAATGTATTGGCAATGGAGTCTAATGTATTGGCAATGGAGTCTAATGTATTGGCAATGGAGTCTAATGTATTGGCAATGGAGTCTAATGTATTGGCAATGGAGTCTAATGTATTGGCAATGGAGTCTAATGTATTGGCAATGGAGTCTAATGTATTGGCAATGGAGTCTAATGTATTGGCAATGGAGTCTAATGTATTGGCAATGGAGTCTAATGTATTGGCAATGGAGTCTAATGTATTGGCAATGGAGTCTAATGTATTGGCAATGGAGTCTAATGTATTGGCAATGGAGTCTAATGTATTGGCAATGGAGTCTAATGTATTGGCAATGGAGTCTAATGTATTGGCAATGGAGTCTAATGTATTGGCAATGGAGTCTAATGTATTGGCAATGGAGTCTAATGTATTGGCAATGGAGTCTAATGTACTACATGTAGAGCCTTATTTATTAGCAATTTACTCTTATTTACTGGATATAGACTCTTATTTATTAGCAATTGAGTTTTATTTATGGGCACTGGTGTCTTATTTATTGGCAATGAAGACTTATTATAAATGGACTCATATGTATTATCAATGGGCTCCTATTAATTGGCAATGGAGTCTTATTTGTAGGCAATGGAGTCTTACTAATTAGGAATGGAGTCTTATTTATTGGCAATGGCATATTATTGGCAATGGAGTCTTAATTAGTGGCAATGGAGTCTTATTAATTATCAATGGGGTCTTACTAATTAGCAATGGATTGTTATTTACTGGCAATGGAGTTCTATTTATTGGCAAAGGAATTGGAGTCTTATTTAGTGGCAATGGAGTCTTATTTATTAGCAATATATTCATATTTACTGAATATAGAGTTTTGTTTAATGGATATGGATACTCTTTTACTGGCAATGGCTGATTATTTATTGGCAATGCAGTCTTACTAATTAGCACTGGATTCTTATGTACTAGCAATGGAGTCGTATTTATTAGCAACGGAGTATTCATTATTAATGTAATTCTATTTATTGGCAATGGAGTCTTAATTATTGTCAGTGGAGACATATATTGGCAATGGAGTCTTAGTTATTGGCAATGGAGTCTTAGTTATTGGCAATGGAGTCTTAGTTATTGGCAATGGAGTCTTATGTATTATCAATGGGGTCCTATTTATTGGCAATGGAGTCTTATGTATTATCAATGGGGTCCTATTTATTGGCCACGGAGTCTGACTTCTGATTGGCCACGGAGTCTGACTTCTGATTGGCCACGGAGTCTGACTTCTGATTGGCCACGGAGTCTGACTTCTGATTGGCCACGGAGTCTGACTTCTGATTGGCCACGGAGTCTGACTTCTGATTGGCCACGGAGTCTGACTTCTGATTGGCCACGGAGTCTGACTTCTGATTGGCCACGGAGTCTGACTTCTGATTGGCCACGGAGTCTGACTTCTGATTGGCCACGGAGTCTGACTTCTGATTGGCCACGGAGTCTGACTTCTGATTGGCCACGGAGTCTGACTTCTGATTGGCCACGGAGTCTGACTTCTGATTGGCCACGGAGTCTGACTTCTGATTGGCCACGGAGTCTGACTTCTGATTGGCCACGGAGTCTGACTTCTGATTGGCCACGGAGTCTGACTTCTGATTGGCCACGGAGTCTGACTTCTGATTGGCCACGGAGTCTGACTTCTGATTGGCCACGGAGTCTGACTTCTGATTGGCCACGGAGTCTGACTTCTGATTGGCCACGGAGTCTGACTTCTGATTGGCCACGGAGTCTGACTTCTGATTGGCCACGGAGTCTGACTTCTGATTGGCCACGGAGTCTGACTTCTGATTGGCCACGGAGTCTGACTTCTGATTGGCCACGGAGTCTGACTTCTGATTGGCCACGGAGTCTGACTTCTGATTGGCCACGGAGTCTGACTTCTGATTGGCCACGGAGTCTGACTTCTGATTGGCCACGGAGTCTGACTTCTGATTGGCCACGGAGTCTGACTTCTGATTGGCCACGGAGTCTGACTTCTGATTGGCCACGGAGTCTGACTTCTGATTGGCCACGGAGTCTGACTTCTGATTGGCCACGGAGTCTGACTTCTGATTGGCCACGGAGTCTGACTTCTGATTGGCCACGGAGTCTGACTTCTGATTGGCCACGGAGTCTGACTTCTGATTGGCCACGGAGTCTGACTTCTGATTGGCCACGGAGTCTGACTTCTGATTGGCCACGGAGTCTGACTTCGATATTGGCTATGGAGACTCAATTATAGGCAATGGTGTCCTATTTATTAGCAGTGGCGTCTAATTAGCAATAGAGTCTTATTTATCGGCAATGGAGTCTTATTAATTAGGAATGGAGTCTTATTAATTAGGAATGCATTCTAATTAGCAATGGAGTCTTATTTATTGGCAATGGAGTCTTATTTTTTGTAGACGGAGTCATATATTTATTTTCGATAGAGTCTTATTTGTTATTAATGGAGTCTTAATTTTTGGCAATGGAGTCTAATTTAGTAGCAATGGAGTCTAATAAGGAATAGAGTCTGATTGATTGGCAATGGAGTCTGATTGATTGGCAATGGAGTCTGATTGATTGGCAATGGAGTCTGATTGATTGGCAATGGAGTCTGATTGATTGGCAATGGAGTCTTAGTTATTATCACTGGAGTCTTATTTATTATCACTGGAGTCTTATTTATTATCACTGGAGTCTTATTTATTATCACTGGAGTCTTATTTATTATCACTGGAGTCTTAATTACTAGCAATGCAATCTAATGTATTGGCAATGGAGTCATATTAATTTGGAATGGAGGCTTATTGATTGGCAATGGAGTCTTATTAGCAATGGACTCTTACTTATTGGCAATGGAGTTTATATATTGGCAATGGAGTCTAATAAGCAGTGGAGTCCTATTTATTAGCAATGGAGGTTTATTTTATAGCAATGGAGTCTGATTTATTGGCAATGGAGTCTAATGAGCAGTGGGGTCTTATCTATTAGCAATTAAGTCTAATTGGCAATGTAATCTTATTGATTGGCAATGGAGTTTTATTACTTAGCAATGGAGTCTTATTAATTAGGAATGGATTCTAATGCATTATCAATGGGGTCCTATTAATTGGCAAAGGAGTCCAATTTATTGGAAAAGGAGTCCTATTTATTGCCAATGGAGTCTCCATTCTTGGCAATGGAATCTAATTAGCAATGGTGTCTTATTAATTAAGAATGGAGTCTTATTTATTGGCAATGGCATATTATTGGTAATGGAGTTCCATTTATTGTCAATGGAGCCTTACATATTATTGGCAATGGAATCTTATTTGTTGGCAATGGAGTCTTAGTTATTAGCAGAGAAGATATATTTATTATCAATGTAGAATTAATTATTGCCAATATATTCTTAAGTATTAGCAATGGAGTCTTATTTAGTGGCAATGGAGTCTTATTAATTGGCAATGGAGTCTTATTACTGGCCATGGAGTCTTAATAATTGGCAATGGAGCCTTAATGATTAGCAATATAGTATTATGTACTAGGACTGGAGTCTAAATAGCAGTGTACTCTTACTTACGGGTAATGGAGTCCTATTTATTGGCAATGGATTCTTATTTATTAGCACTGGGTTCTTAGTTATTACCAATAGATTCTTATGTATTACCAGTGTCTTCTTAATTGTTAGTATTGGAGCCTACTTAGCAATGGAGTCTTATTTATTAGCAATGGAGTCTTATTTATTAGCAATGGAGTCTTATTTATTAGGCATGGATTCTTATTTATTAGCAATGGAGTCTTATTTATCAGCAATGGAGTCTTATGTATTGGCAGTGGTGTCTTATTGGTTGGCAGTGGAGTCTTATTTCTTAACAATGTAGTCTTAGTTATTAGCAATGGAGTCTTATTTATAGGCAATTGAGTTATTTAATAGCAATGGAGTCTGATTTATTAGCAATATTATCTTATTTATTGGTAGTAGAGTCTAATTAGCAGTCGAGTCCTATTTATTGTCAATGGAGTCTTAGTTATTGTCAATGGAGTCTTAGTTATTGTCAATGGAGTCTTAGTTATTGGCAATGGAGTCTTAGTTATTGGCAATGGAGTCTTAGTTATTGGCAATGGAGTCTTAGTTATTGGCAATGGTGTTTCATTTATTAGCAATGGAGTCTTATTAATTAGCAACAGACTTTTATTTATTGTCAATGGAGTCTTAGTTACTGGCAGTAGAGTCTTATTTATGAGCAATAGAGTCTTATTTATTGGCAATGGATTCTTATGTATTATCAATGGAGTCTTAATTATTGGCAATGGAGTCTTATTTATTAGCAATGGATTCTTGTATTATTTATTATCAATGAGGTCCTATTAATTGGCCAGGGAGTCTTATTTATTGGACAATGAGTCCTATTTATTGGCAATGGAGTCTTATATATTATCAACAGAGACTTATTTATTAGCAATGGAGTCTTATTAATAATCAATGGATTCTTACTAATTAGGAATGGATTCTCATTTATTGGCAGTGGCATATTATTAGCAATGGAGTGTTAATTATTGGCAATGGAGTCTAATGTACTACATGTAGAGCCTTATTTATTAGCAATTTACTCTTATTTACTGGATATAGACTCTTATTTATTAGCAATTGAGTTTTATTTATGGGCACTGGTGTCTTATTTATTGGCAATGAAGACTTATTATAAATGGACTCATATGTATTATCAATGGGCTCCTATTAATTGGCAATGGAGTCTTATTTGTAGGCAATGGAGTCTTACTAATTAGGAATGGAGTCTTATTTATTGGCAATGGCATATTATTGGCAATGGAGTCTTAATTAGTGGCAATGGAGTCTTATTAATTATCAATGGGGTCTTACTAATTAGCAATGGATTGTTATTTACTGGCAATGGAGTTCTATTTATTGGCAAAGGAATTGGAGTCTTATTTAGTGGCAATGGAGTCTTATTTATTAGCAATATATTCATATTTACTGAATATAGAGTTTTGTTTAATGGATATGGATACTCTTTTACTGGCAATGGCTGATTATTTATTGGCAATGCAGTCTTACTAATTAGCACTGGATTCTTATGTACTAGCAATGGAGTCGTATTTATTAGCAACGGAGTATTCATTATTAATGTAATTCTATTTATTGGCAATGGAGTCTTAATTATTGTCAGTGGAGACATATATTGGCAATGGAGTCTTAGTTATTGGCAATGGAGTCTTAGTTATTGGCAATGGAGTCTTAGTTATTGGCAATGGAGTCTTATGTATTATCAATGGGGTCCTATTTATTGGCAATGGAGTCTTATGTATTATCAATGGGGTCCTATTTATTGGCCACGGAGTCTGACTTCTGATTGGCCACGGAGTCTGACTTCTGATTGGCCACGGAGTCTGACTTCTGATTGGCCACGGAGTCTGACTTCTGATTGGCCACGGAGTCTGACTTCTGATTGGCCACGGAGTCTGACTTCTGATTGGCCACGGAGTCTGACTTCTGATTGGCCACGGAGTCTGACTTCTGATTGGCCACGGAGTCTGACTTCTGATTGGCCACGGAGTCTGACTTCTGATTGGCCACGGAGTCTGACTTCTGATTGGCCACGGAGTCTGACTTCTGATTGGCCACGGAGTCTGACTTCTGATTGGCCACGGAGTCTGACTTCTGATTGGCCACGGAGTCTGACTTCTGATTGGCCACGGAGTCTGACTTCTGATTGGCCACGGAGTCTGACTTCTGATTGGCCACGGAGTCTGACTTCTGATTGGCCACGGAGTCTGACTTCTGATTGGCCACGGAGTCTGACTTCTGATTGGCCACGGAGTCTGACTTCTGATTGGCCACGGAGTCTGACTTCTGATTGGCCACGGAGTCTGACTTCTGATTGGCCACGGAGTCTGACTTCTGATTGGCCACGGAGTCTGACTTCTGATTGGCCACGGAGTCTGACTTCTGATTGGCCACGGAGTCTGACTTCTGATTGGCCACGGAGTCTGACTTCTGATTGGCCACGGAGTCTGACTTCTGATTGGCCACGGAGTCTGACTTCTGATTGGCCACGGAGTCTGACTTCTGATTGGCCACGGAGTCTGACTTCTGATTGGCCACGGAGTCTGACTTCTGATTGGCCACGGAGTCTGACTTCTGATTGGCCACGGAGTCTGACTTCTGATTGGCCACGGAGTCTGACTTCTGATTGGCCACGGAGTCTGACTTCTGATTGGCCACGGAGTCTGACTTCTGATTGGCCACGGAGTCTGACTTCTGATTGGCCACGGAGTCTGACTTCTGATTGGCCACGGAGTCTGACTTCTGATTGGCCACGGAGTCTGACTTCTGATTGGCCACGGAGTCTGACTTCTGATTGGCCACGGAGTCTGACTTCTGATTGGCCACGGAGTCTGACTTCTGATTGGCCACGGAGTCTGACTTCTGATTGGCCACGGAGTCTGACTTCTGATTGGCCACGGAGTCTGACTTCTGATTGGCCACGGAGTCTGACTTCTGATTGGCCACGGAGTCTGACTTCTGATTGGCCACGGAGTCTGACTTAGATATTGGCTATGGAGACTCAATTATAGGCAATGGTGTCCTATTTATTAGCAGTGGCGTCTAATTAGCAATAGAGTCTTATTAATTAGGAATGGAGTCTTATTAATTAGGAATGCATTCTAATTAGCAATGGAGTCTTATTTATTGGCAATGGAGTCTTATTTTTTGTAGACGGAGTCATATATTTATTTTCGATAGAGTCTTATTTGTTATTAATGGAGTCTTAATTTTTGGCAATGGAGTCTAATTTAGTAGCAATGGAGTCTAATAAGGAATAGAGTCTGATTGATTGGCAATGGAGTCTGATTGATTGGCAATGGAGTCTTAGTTATTGGCAATGGAGTCTTAGTTATTATCACTGGAGTCTTATTTATTATCACTGGAGTCTTATTTATTATCACTGGAGTCTTATTTATTATCACTGGAGTCTTAATTACTAGCAATGCAATCTAATGTATTGGCAATGGAGTCATATTAATTTGGAATGGAGGCTTATTGATTGGCAATGGAGTCTTATTAGCAATGGACTCTTACTTATTGGCAATGGAGTTTATATATTGGCAATGGAGTCTAATAAGCAGTGGAGTCCTATTTATTAGCAATGGAGGTTTATTTTATAGCAATGGAGTCTGATTTATTGGCAATGGAGTCTAATGAGCAGTGGGGTCTTATCTATTAGCAATTAAGTCTAATTGGCAATGTAATCTTATTGATTGGCAATGGAGTTTTATTACTTAGCAATGGAGTCTTATTAATTAGGAATGGATTCTAATGCATTATCAATGGGGTCCTATTAATTGGCAAAGGAGTCCAATTTATTGGAAAAGGAGTCCTATTTATTGCCAATGGAGTCTCCATTCTTGGCAATGGAATCTAATTAGCAATGGTGTCTTATTAATTAAGAATGGAGTCTTATTTATTGGCAATGGCATATTATTGGTAATGGAGTTCCATTTATTGTCAATGGAGCCTTACATATTATTGGCAATGGAATCTTATTTGTTGGCAATGGAGTCTTAGTTATTAGCAGAGAAGATATATTTATTATCAATGTAGAATTAATTATTGCCAATATATTCTTAAGTATTAGCAATGGAGTCTTATTTAGTGGCAATGGAGTCTTATTAATTGGCAATGGAGTCTTATTACTGGCCATGGAGTCTTAATAATTGGCAATGGAGCCTTAATGATTAGCAATATAGTATTATGTACTAGGACTGGAGTCTAAATAGCAGTGTACTCTTACTTACGGGTAATGGAGTCCTATTTATTGGCAATGGATTCTTATTTATTAGCACTGGGTTCTTAGTTATTACCAATAGATTCTTATGTATTACCAGTGTCTTCTTAATTGTTAGTATTGGAGCCTACTTAGCAATGGAGTCTTATTTATTAGCAATGGAGTCTTATTTATTGGCAATGGAGTCTTATTTATTAGCAATGGAGTCTTATTTATTAGCAATGGAGTCTTATTTATTAGGCATGGATTCTTATTTATTAGCAATGGAGTCTTATTTATCAGCAATGGAGTCTTATGTATTGGCAGTGGTGTCTTATTGGTTGGCAGTGGAGTCTTATTTCTTAACAATGTAGTCTTAGTTATTAGCAATGGAGTCTTATTTATAGGCAATTGAGTTATTTAATAGCAATGGAGTCTGATTTATTAGCAATATTATCTTATTTATTGGTAGTAGAGTCTAATTAGCAGTCGAGTCCTATTTATTGTCAATGGAGTCTTAGTTATTGTCAATGGAGTCTTAGTTATTGTCAATGGAGTCTTAGTTATTGTCAATGGAGTCTTAGTTATTGTCAATGGAGTCTTAGTTATTGTCAATGGAGTCTTAGTTATTGTCAATGGAGTCTTAGTTATTGGCAATGGAGTCTTAGTTATTGGCAATGGAGTCTTAGTTATTGGCAATGGAGTCTTAGTTATTGGCAATGGAGTCTTAGTTATTGGCAATGGAGTCTTAGTTATTGGCAATGGAGTCTTAGTTATTGGCAATGGAGTCTTAGTTATTGGCAATGGTGTTTCATTTATTAGCAATGGTGTTTCATTTATTAGCAATGGAGTCTTATTAATTAGCAACAGACTTTTATTTATTGTCAATGGAGTCTTAGTTACTGGCAGTAGAGTCTTATTTATGAGCAATAGAGTCTTATTTATTGGCAATGGATTCTTATGTATTATCAATGGAGTCTTAATTATTGGCAATGGAGTCTTATTTATTAGCAATGGATTCTTGTATTATTTATTATCAATGAGGTCCTATTAATTGGCCAGGGAGTCTTATTTATTGGACAATGAGTCCTATTTATTGGCAATGGAGTCTTATATATTATCAACAGAGACTTATTTATTAGCAATGGAGTCTTATTAATAATCAATGGATTCTTACTAATTAGGAATGGATTCTCATTTATTGGCAGTGGCATATTATTAGCAATGGAGTGTTAATTATTGGCAATGGAGTCTAATGTACTACATGTAGAGCCTTATTTATTAGCAATTTACTCTTATTTACTGGATATAGACTCTTATTTATTAGCAATTGAGTTTTATTTATGGGCACTGGTGTCTTATTTATTGGCAATGAAGACTTATTATAAATGGACTCATATGTATTATCAATGGGCTCCTATTAATTGGCAATGGAGTCTTATTTGTAGGCAATGGAGTCTTACTAATTAGGAATGGAGTCTTATTTATTGGCAATGGCATATTATTGGCAATGGAGTCTTAATTAGTGGCAATGGAGTCTTATTAATTATCAATGGGGTCTTACTAATTAGCAATGGATTGTTATTTACTGGCAATGGAGTTCTATTTAATGGCAAAGGAATTGGAGTCTTATTTAGTGGCAATGGAGTCTTATTTATTAGCAATATATTCATATTTACTGAATATAGAGTTTTGTTTAATGGATATGGATACTCTTTTACTGGCAATGGCTGATTATTTATTGGCAATGCAGTCTTACTAATTAGCACTGGATTCTTATGTACTAGCAATGGAGTCGTATTTATTAGCAACGGAGTATTCATTATTAATGTAATTCTATTTATTGGCAATGGAGTCTTAATTATTGTCAGTGGAGACATATATTGGCAATGGAGTCTTAGTTATTGGCAATGGAGTCTTAGTTATTGGCAATGGAGTCTTAGTTATTGGCAATGGAGTCTTAGTTATTGGCAATGGAGTCTTAGTTATTGGCAATGGAGTCTTAGTTATTGGCAATGGAGTCTTAGTTATTGGCAATGGAGTCTTAGTTATTGGCAATGGAGTCTTATGTATTATCAATGGGGTCCTATTTATTGGCAATGGAGTCTTATGTATTATCAATGGGGTCCTATTTATTGGCCACGGAGTCTGACTTCTGATTGGCCACGGAGTCTGACTTCTGATTGGCCACGGAGTCTGACTTCTGATTGGCCACGGAGTCTGACTTCTGATTGGCCACGGAGTCTGACTTCTGATTGGCCACGGAGTCTGACTTCTGATTGGCCACGGAGTCTGACTTCTGATTGGCCACGGAGTCTGACTTCTGATTGGCCACGGAGTCTGACTTCTGATTGGCCACGGAGTCTGACTTCTGATTGGCCACGGAGTCTGACTTCTGATTGGCCACGGAGTCTGACTTCTGATTGGCCACGGAGTCTGACTTCTGATTGGCCACGGAGTCTGACTTCTGATTGGCCACGGAGTCTGACTTCTGATTGGCCACGGAGTCTGACTTCTGATTGGCCACGGAGTCTGACTTCTGATTGGCCACGGAGTCTGACTTCTGATTGGCCACGGAGTCTGACTTCTGATTGGCCACGGAGTCTGACTTCTGATTGGCCACGGAGTCTGACTTCTGATTGGCCACGGAGTCTGACTTCTGATTGGCCACGGAGTCTGACTTCTGATTGGCCACGGAGTCTGACTTCTGATTGGCCACGGAGTCTGACTTCTGATTGGCCACGGAGTCTGACTTCTGATTGGCCACGGAGTCTGACTTCTGATTGGCCACGGAGTCTGACTTCTGATTGGCCACGGAGTCTGACTTCTGATTGGCCACGGAGTCTGACTTCTGATTGGCCACGGAGTCTGACTTCTGATTGGCCACGGAGTCTGACTTCTGATTGGCCACGGAGTCTGACTTCTGATTGGCCACGGAGTCTGACTTAGATATTGGCTATGGAGACTCAATTATAGGCAATGGTGTCCTATTTATTAGCAGTGGCGTCTAATTAGCAATAGAGTCTTATTAATTAGGAATGGAGTCTTATTAATTAGGAATGCATTCTAATTAGCAATGGAGTCTTATTTATTGGCAATGGAGTCTTATTTTTTGTAGACGGAGTCATATATTTATTTTCGATAGAGTCTTATTTGTTATTAATGGAGTCTTAATTTTTGGCAATGGAGTCTAATTTAGTAGCAATGGAGTCTAATAAGGAATAGAGTCTGATTGATTGGCAATGGAGTCTGATTGATTGGCAATGGAGTCTTAGTTATTGGCAATGGAGTCTTAGTTATTATCACTGGAGTCTTATTTATTATCACTGGAGTCTTATTTATTATCACTGGAGTCTTATTTATTATCACTGGAGTCTTATTTATTATCACTGGAGTCTTAATTACTAGCAATGCAATCTAATGTATTGGCAATGGAGTCATATTAATTTGGAATGGAGGCTTATTGATTGGCAATGGAGTCTTATTAGCAATGGACTCTTACTTATTGGCAATGGAGTTTATATATTGGCAATGGAGTCTAATAAGCAGTGGAGTCCTATTTATTAGCAATGGAGGTTTATTTTATAGCAATGGAGTCTGATTTATTGGCAATGGAGTCTAATGAGCAGTGGGGTCTTATCTATTAGCAATTAAGTCTAATTGGCAATGTAATCTTATTGATTGGCAATGGAGTTTTATTACTTAGCAATGGAGTCTTATTAATTAGGAATGGATTCTAATGCATTATCAATGGGGTCCTATTAATTGGCAAAGGAGTCCAATTTATTGGAAAAGGAGTCCTATTTATTGCCAATGGAGTCTCCATTCTTGGCAATGGAATCTAATTAGCAATGGTGTCTTATTAATTAAGAATGGAGTCTTATTTATTGGCAATGGCATATTATTGGTAATGGAGTTCCATTTATTGTCAATGGAGCCTTACATATTATTGGCAATGGAATCTTATTTGTTGGCAATGGAGTCTTAGTTATTAGCAGAGAAGATATATTTATTATCAATGTAGAATTAATTATTGCCAATATATTCTTAAGTATTAGCAATGGAGTCTTATTTAGTGGCAATGGAGTCTTATTAATTGGCAATGGAGTCTTATTACTGGCCATGGAGTCTTAATAATTGGCAATGGAGCCTTAATGATTAGCAATATAGTATTATGTACTAGGACTGGAGTCTAAATAGCAGTGTACTCTTACTTACGGGTAATGGAGTCCTATTTATTGGCAATGGATTCTTATTTATTAGCACTGGGTTCTTAGTTATTACCAATAGATTCTTATGTATTACCAGTGTCTTCTTAATTGTTAGTATTGGAGCCTACTTAGCAATGGAGTCTTATTTATTAGCAATGGAGTCTTATTTATTAGCAATGGAGTCTTATTTATTAGGCATGGATTCTAATTTATTAGCAATGGAGTCTTATTTATCAGCAATGGAGTCTTATGTATTGGCAGTGGTGTCTTATTGGTTGGCAGTGGAGTCTTATTTCTTAACAATGTAGTCTTAGTTATTAGCAATGGAGTCTTATTTATAGGCAATTGAGTTATTTAATAGCAATGGAGTCTGATTTATTAGCAATATTATCTTATTTATTGGTAGTAGAGTCTAATTAGCAGTCGAGTCCTATTTATTGTCAATGGAGTCTTAGTTATTGTCAATGGAGTCTTAGTTATTGTCAATGGAGTCTTAGTTATTGTCAATGGAGTCTTAGTTATTGTCAATGGAGTCTTAGTTATTGTCAATGGAGTCTTAGTTATTGGCAATGGAGTCTTAGTTATTGGCAATGGAGTCTTAGTTATTGGCAATGGAGTCTTAGTTATTGGCAATGGAGTCTTAGTTATTGGCAATGGAGTCTTAGTTATTGGCAATGGAGTCTTAGTTATTGGCAATGGAGTCTTAGTTATTGGCAATGGAGTCTTAGTTATTGGCAATGGTGTTTCATTTATTAGCAATGGTGTTTCATTTATTAGCAATGGAGTCTTATTAATTAGCAACAGACTTTTATTTATTGTCAATGGAGTCTTAGTTACTGGCAGTAGAGTCTTATTTATGAGCAATAGAGTCTTATTTATTGGCAATGGATTCTTATGTATTATCAATGGAGTCTTAATTATTGGCAATGGAGTCTTATTTATTAGCAATGGATTCTTGTATTATTTATTATCAATGAGGTCCTATTAATTGGCCAGGGAGTCTTATTTATTGGACAATGAGTCCTATTTATTGGCAATGGAGTCTTATATATTATCAACAGAGACTTATTTATTAGCAATGGAGTCTTATTAATAATCAATGGATTCTTACTAATTAGGAATGGATTCTCATTTATTGGCAGTGGCATATTATTAGCAATGGAGTGTTAATTATTGGCAATGGAGTCTAATGTACTACATGTAGAGCCTTATTTATTAGCAATTTACTCTTATTTACTGGATATAGACTCTTATTTATTAGCAATTGAGTTTTATTTATGGGCACTGGTGTCTTATTTATTGGCAATGAAGACTTATTATAAATGGACTCATATGTATTATCAATGGGCTCCTATTAATTGGCAATGGAGTCTTATTTGTAGGCAATGGAGTCTTACTAATTAGGAATGGAGTCTTATTTATTGGCAATGGCATATTATTGGCAATGGAGTCTTAATTAGTGGCAATGGAGTCTTATTAATTATCAATGGGGTCTTACTAATTAGCAATGGATTGTTATTTACTGGCAATGGAGTTCTATTTATTGGCAAAGGAATTGGAGTCTTATTTAGTGGCAATGGAGTCTTATTTATTAGCAATATATTCATATTTACTGAATATAGAGTTTTGTTTAATGGATATGGATACTCTTTTACTGGCAATGGCTGATTATTTATTGGCAATGCAGTCTTACTAATTAGCACTGGATTCTTATGTACTAGCAATGGAGTCGTATTTATTAGCAACGGAGTATTCATTATTAATGTAATTCTATTTATTGGCAATGGAGTCTTAATTATTGTCAGTGGAGACATATATTGGCAATGGAGTCTTAGTTATTGGCAATGGAGTCTTAGTTATTGGCAATGGAGTCTTAGTTATTGGCAATGGAGTCTTATGTATTATCAATGGGGTCCTATTTATTGGCAATGGAGTCTTATGTATTATCAATGGGGTCCTATTTATTGGCCACGGAGTCTGACTTCTGATTGGCCACGGAGTCTGACTTCTGATTGGCCACGGAGTCTGACTTCTGATTGGCCACGGAGTCTGACTTCTGATTGGCCACGGAGTCTGACTTCTGATTGGCCACGGAGTCTGACTTCTGATTGGCCACGGAGTCTGACTTCTGATTGGCCACGGAGTCTGACTTCTGATTGGCCACGGAGTCTGACTTCTGATTGGCCACGGAGTCTGACTTCTGATTGGCCACGGAGTCTGACTTCTGATTGGCCACGGAGTCTGACTTCTGATTGGCCACGGAGTCTGACTTCTGATTGGCCACGGAGTCTGACTTCTGATTGGCCACGGAGTCTGACTTCTGATTGGCCACGGAGTCTGACTTCTGATTGGCCACGGAGTCTGACTTCTGATTGGCCACGGAGTCTGACTTCTGATTGGCCACGGAGTCTGACTTCTGATTGGCCACGGAGTCTGACTTCTGATTGGCCACGGAGTCTGACTTCTGATTGGCCACGGAGTCTGACTTCTGATTGGCCACGGAGTCTGACTTATGATTGGCCACGGAGTCTGACTTATGATTGGCCACGGAGTCTGACTTATGATTGGCCACGGAGTCTGACTTCTGATTGGCCACGGAGTCTGACTTAGATATTGGCTATGGAGACTCAATTATAGGCAATGGTGTCCTATTTATTAGCAGTGGCGTCTAATTAGCAATAGAGTCTTATTTATCGGCAATGGAGTCTTATTAATTAGGAATGGAGTCTTAATTATTAGCGATGCATTCTAATTAGCAATGGAGTCTTATTTATTGGCAATGGAGTCTTATTTTTTGTAGACGGAGTCATATATTTATTTTCGATAGAGTCTTATTTGTTATTAATGGAGTCTTAATTTTTGGCAATGGAGTCTAATTTAGTAGCAATGGAGTCTAATAAGGAATAGAGTCTGATTGATTGGCAATGGAGTCTGATTGATTGGCAATGGAGTCTTAGTTATTGGCAATGGAGTCTTAGTTATTGGCAATGGAGTCTTAGTTATTGGCAATGGAGTCTTAGTTATTGGCAATGGAGTCTTATTTATTATCACTGGAGTCTTATTTATTATCACTGGAGTCTTATTTATTATCACTGGAGTCTTATTTATTATCACTGGAGTCTTATTTATTATCACTGGAGTCTTAATTACTAGCAATGCAATCTAATGTATTGGCAATGGAGTCATATTAATTTGGAATGGAGGCTTATTGATTGGCAATGGAGTCTTATTAGCAATGGACTCTTACTTATTGGCAATGGAGTTTATATATTGGCAATGGAGTCTAATAAGCAGTGGAGTCCTATTTATTAGCAATGGAGGTTTATTTTATAGCAATGGAGTCTGATTTATTGGCAATGGAGTCTAATGAGCAGTGGGGTCTTATCTATTAGCAATTAAGTCTAATTGGCAATGTAATCTTATTGATTGGCAATGGAGTTTTATTACTTAGCAATGGAGTCTTATTAATTAGGAATGGATTCTAATGCATTATCAATGGGGTCCTATTAATTGGCAAAGGAGTCCAATTTATTGGAAAAGGAGTCCTATTTATTGCCAATGGAGTCTCCATTCTTGGCAATGGAATCTAATTAGCAATGGTGTCTTATTAATTAAGAATGGAGTCTTATTTATTGGCAATGGCATATTATTGGTAATGGAGTTCCATTTATTGTCAATGGAGCCTTACATATTATTGGCAATGGAATCTTATTTGTTGGCAATGGAGTCTTAGTTATTAGCAGAGAAGATATATTTATTATCAATGTAGAATTAATTATTGCCAATATATTCTTAAGTATTAGCAATGGAGTCTTATTTAGTGGCAATGGAGTCTTATTAATTGGCAATGGAGTCTTATTACTGGCCATGGAGTCTTAATAATTGGCAATGGAGCCTTAATGATTAGCAATATAGTATTATGTACTAGGACTGGAGTCTAAATAGCAGTGTACTCTTACTTACGGGTAATGGAGTCCTATTTATTGGCAATGGATTCTTATTTATTAGCACTGGGTTCTTAGTTATTACCAATAGATTCTTATGTATTACCAGTGTCTTCTTAATTGTTAGTATTGGAGCCTACTTAGCAATGGAGTCTTATTTATTAGCAATGGAGTCTTATTTATTAGCAATGGAGTCTTATTTATTAGCAATGGAGTCTTATTTATTAGCAATGGAGTCTTATTTATTAGCAATGGAGTCTTATTTATTAGGCATGGATTCTAATTTATTAGCAATGGAGTCTTATTTATCAGCAATGGAGTCTTATGTATTGGCAGTGGTGTCTTATTGGTTGGCAGTGGAGTCTTATTTCTTAACAATGTAGTCTTAGTTATTAGCAATGGAGTCTTATTTATAGGCAATTGAGTTATTTAATAGCAATGGAGTCTGATTTATTAGCAATATTATCTTATTTATTGGTAGTAGAGTCTAATTAGCAGTCGAGTCCTATTTATTGTCAATGGAGTCTTAGTTATTGTCAATGGAGTCTTAGTTATTGTCAATGGAGTCTTAGTTATTGGCAATGGAGTCTTAGTTATTGGCAATGGAGTCTTAGTTATTGGCAATGGAGTCTTAGTTATTAGCAATGGTGTTTCATTTATTAGCAATGGAGTCTTATTAATTAGCAACAGACTTTTATTTATTGTCAATGGAGTCTTAGTTACTGGCAGTAGAGTCTTATTTATGAGCAATAGAGTCTTATTTATTGGCAATGGATTCTTATGTATTATCAATGGAGTCTTAATTATTGGCAATGGAGTCTTATTTATTAGCAATGGATTCTTGTATTATTTATTATCAATGAGGTCCTATTAATTGGCCAGGGAGTCTTATTTATTGGACAATGAGTCCTATTTATTGGCAATGGAGTCTTATATATTATCAACAGAGACTTATTTATTAGCAATGGAGTCTTATTAATAATCAATGGATTCTTACTAATTAGGAATGGATTCTCATTTATTGGCAGTGGCATATTATTAGCAATGGAGTGTTAATTATTGGCAATGGAGTCTTATTAATTAGCAGAGGAGACATATTTATTAACATTGTAGTCTTAATTATTGGCAATATATTCCTAAGTATTAGTAATGGAGTCTTAGTTATTTTCGATAGAGTCTTATTTGTTATTAATGGAGTCTTAATTTTTGGCAATCAAGTCTAATTTAGTAGCAATGGAGTCTAATAAGCAACAGGGTCTGATTGATTGTCAATGGAGTCTTAGTTATTAGCAATGGAGTCTTAGTTATTAGCAATGGAGTCTTAGTTATTAGCAATGGAGTCTAATTAGCCATGGACTATTATTAATTGGCAATGCAGCCTTATTTATTACACATGGAGTCTGATTTATTGTCAATGGAGTCTTAGTTATTGGCAATGGAGTCTTAGTTATTTGCTATGCAGTCCTACTTATTAGTAATGGAGTCTTATTTATCAGTAATGCAGTCTTAATTATTAGCAGTGGAGTCCTATTGATTGGTCTATTAATCTATTAATCTTTTAATAGAGTCTATTTAGCAATGGAATATTATATATATAGGCCATGGAGTCTGATTTATTGGTAAGGAAGTCTAATTAATAATGGAGTCCCATTATTGGGCAATGGAGTCCCATTATTGGGCAATGGAGTCCCATTATTGGGCAATGGACTCCCATTATTGGGCAATGGACTCCCATTATTGGGCAATGGAGTCCCATTATTGGGCAATGGACTCCCATTATTGGGCAATGGACTCCCATTATTGGGCAATGGACTCCCATTGATAGGCAATGGAGCCTTAGTTTCAGTCACTGGAGCCTTAGTTTCTATCAATGGAGCCTTAGTTTTTATCAATGGAGCCTTAGTTTTTATCAATGGAGCCTTAGTTTTTATCAATGGAGCCTTAGTTTTTATCAATGGAGCCTTAGTTTTTATCAATGGAGCCTTAGTTTTTATCAATGGAGCCTTAGTTATTGGCCTTAGTTTTTATGAATGGAGCCTTAATTATTGTCAATGGAGCCTTAATTATTGTCAATGGAGCCTTAATTATTGGCTAATAATTGATTAATTCCCAATGGCAAGTTATTAGTGCTTAATAGCATTAATGTACCCTGGACTATTAGTGTTAATGGAGCATTATTAAGTAGCAATAGGCCATTGTGATGATGGAGATAGATGATCCTACCTCACACAATGGGGTCCAGCAGCCAATGGGACGGTCCAGCAGCCAATGGGACGGTCCAGCAGCCAATGGGACGGTCCTTCAGCCAATGGGACGATCCGGCGGCCAATGGGACGGTCCGGCGGCCAATGGGACGGTCCGGCAGCCAATGGGACGGTCCGGCAGCCAATGGGACGGTCCGGCAGCCAATGGGACGGTCCAGCAGCCAATGGGACGGTCCAGCAGCCAATGGGACGGTCCAGCAGCCAATGGGATGATCCTGCAATAGGAACAACAGGATGGATATGGGGTTATATGGGGTCTCTATAGGGGTCCTATGGGGTCCAATTGGGGCCTATGGGGTCTCTATGGGGTCCTATGGGGTTCAAATGAGTTCCTATGGGGTCCAATTGGGGCCTATGGGGTCTCTATGGGGTCTCTATGGGGTCTCTATGGGGTCTCTATGGGGTCCAATTGAGGCTTATGGGGTCTCTATGGGGTCCCTGTGGGGTCCCTATGGGGTCCAATTGGGGTCCAATTGGGGCCTATGGGGTCCTATTGGGGTTCAAATGGGTCCTATAGGGTGTCTATGGGTTCCTATGGGGTCCTATGGGGCTCTATGGGGTCTCTATAGGGTCCTAGGGGTCTCTATGGGTTCCTATGGGGTCTCTATGGGGTCTCTATGGGGTCCAATTGGGGCCTATGGGGTCTCTATGGGGTTTAAATGAGTCCCTATGGGGTCTCTATGGGGTCCTATAGGGTTCAAATGGGGCCTATGGGGTCTCTATGGGGTCCTATGGGGTCCTATGGGGTTCAAATGGGTCCTATAGGGCGTCTATGGGGTCTCTATGGGGTCTCTATGGGGTTCAATTGGGGCCTATGGGGTCTCTATGGGGTTTAAATGAGTCCCTATGAGTCTCTATGGGGTCTCTATGGGGTCTAATTGGGGCCTATGGGGTCCTATGGGGTTTAAATGGGGTCCTATGGGGTTTAAATGGGGTCCCTATGGGGTCTCTATGGGGTCCTATGGGGACTCTATGGGGTCCAATTGGGGCCTATGGGGACTCTATGGGGTCCAATTGGGGCCTATGGGGTCTCTATGGGGTCTTTATGGGTCCCTATGGGGTCCAATTGAGACTTATGGGGTCTCTATGGGGTCCTATTGGGGCCTATGGGGTCCTATGGAATTCAAATGGGTCCTATAGGGCGTCTATGGGGTCTCTATGGGGTCTCTATGGGGTCTCTATGGGGTCCTATGGGGTCCTATGGGGTTCAAATGGGTTCTATGGGGTCTCTATAGGTCTCTATAGGTCTCTATAGGTCTCTATAGGTCTCTATAGGTCTCTATAGGTCTCCATGGGGTCCAATTGGGGCCTATAGGGTGTTTATGGGGTCTCTATGGGGTCCCTATGGGGTCCAATTGAGGCTTATAAGGTTTCTATGGGGTCTCTGTGGGGTCCTATGGGGTCTCTATGGGGTCCAATTGAGGCTTATGGGGTCCTATGGGGTGTCTATGGGGTCCTATGGGGTTCAAATAGGTATCTATGGGGTCCCTATGGGTCTCTATGGGGTCTCTATGGGGTCTAATTGGGTTCTCTATGGGGCTCTATGGTCTCTATGGGGTCCAACTGGGTTCTATGGGGTGTCAGTGCGGTCCTATGGGGTTCAAATGGGGCCTATGGGGTCTCTATGGGGTCCAATTGGGGCCTATGGGGTCTCTATGGGGTCTCTATGGGGTCCTATGGGGTTCAAATGGGGTCCTATGGGGTCTCTATGGGGTTCAAATGGGGCCTATGGGGTCTCTATGGGGTCAAATTGAGGCTTATGGGGTCTCTATGGGGTCTCTATGGGTCCTATGGGGTCTCTATGGGGTCAATAATGCCAATATATAAGACTCCATTGCCTATAAATAAGACTCCATTGCCAATAATGGGTGGCTATGGGGGCCTATAGGGGGCTATGGGGGATAATGGGGGGGCTATGGGGTTCACATGGGGCCTATGGGGTTCAAATAGGTCCTATGGGGTCTCTATGGGGTCCTATCGGGTTCAAATGGGTCCCTATGGGGTCTCTATGGGGCTCTATGGGGTCTCTATGGGGTTCAAATGGGGCTCTATGGTCTCTATGGGGTCCCTATGGGGTTCAAATGGGGCCTATGGGGTCTCTATGGGGTCTCTATGGGGTCCTTATGGGGTTCAAATGGGGCCTATGGGGTCTCTATGGGGCTCTATGGTCTCTATGGGGTCTCTATGGATCCTATAGGGTCTCTATGGGGTCCAATTGGGGCCTATGGGGCATCTATGGGGTCCTATCAGGTTCAAATGGGGTCCTATGGGGCTCTATGGGGTGTCTATGGGGTCATATGGGGTTCAAATGGGTCTCTATGGGGTCTCTATGGGGTCCTATGGGGTTCAAATGGGGCCTATGGGGTCCTGTGGGGTTCAAACGGAGCCTATGGGGGCCTATGTGGTTCAAATGGGACTTATGGGGTCCTATGGGGTTCCAATGGGTCCCTATGGGGCTCTATGGGGTCCCTATGGGGTCCTATGGGGTCTCTATGGGGTTCTATGGGGTTCAAATGGGTCCCTATGGGTCTCTATGGGGCTCTATGGTCTCTATGGGGTCCTATGGGGTTCAAATGGGTCTCTATGGGGTCCTATGGGGTCTCTATGGGGTCCAATTGGGGCCTATGGGGCATCTATGGGGTCCTATCGGGTTCAAATGGGGTCCTATGGGGCTCTATGGGGTGTCTATGGGGTCATATGGGGTTCAAATGGGTCTCTATGGGGTTCAAATGGGTCCCTATGGGGTCTCTATGGGGTTCAAATGGGTCCCTATGGGTCTCTATGGGGCCTCTATGGGGCTCTATGGTCTCTATGGGGTCCTATGGGGTTCAAATGGGTCCCTATGGGGTCCTATGGGGTTCAAATGGGGTCCTATGGGTCTCTATGGGGGCCAATTCGGGCCTATGGGGTCTCTATGGGGTCCAATTGAGGCTTATGGAGTCTCTATGGGGTCCCTAGGGTGTCTCTATGGGATCCTATGGGGTTTAAATGGGGTCTCTATAGGGTCCTATGGGGTCCCTATGGGGTCCAATTGGGGCCTATGGGGTCTCTATGGGGTTCAAATGGGTCCTATAGGGTCCTATAGGGTCCTATGGGGTCTCTATGGGGTCCAGTTGGGGCCTATGGGGTCTCTATGGGGCTCTATGGTCCCCATGGGGTCCAATTGGGGCCTATGGGGTCTCTATGGGTTTCAAATGGGTCTCTATGGGTCCTATGGGGTCCCTATGGGGCTCTATGGGGTGTCTATGGGGTCCAATTGGGGCCTATGGGGTCTCTATGGGTTTCAAATGGGTCTCTATGGGGTCTCTATGGGGTCCAATTGAGGCTTATGGGGTCTCTATGGGGTTCTATGGGGTTCAAATGGGTCCCTATGGGGTCCTATGGGGATCTATGGGGTGTCTATGGGGTCATATGGGGTTCAAATGGGTCGCTATGGTGTCTCTATGGGGTTCAAATGGGGCCTATGGGGTCTCTATGGGGTCCTGTGGGGTTCAAACGGAGCCTATGGGGTCCTATGTGGTTCAAATGGGACTTATGGGGTCCTATGGGGTCTCTATGGGTCTTATGGGGTCCCTATGGGGTCCTATGGGGTTCAAATGGGTCCCTATGGGTCTCTATGGGGCCTCTATGGGGCTCTATGGTCTCTATGGGGTCCTATGGGGTTCAAATGGGTCCCTTTGGGGTCCTATGGGGTCCCTATGGGGTCCCTATAGGGTCCTATGGGTCTCTATGGGGTCCAATTGGGGCCTATGGGGTCTCTATGGGGTCCAATTGAAGCCTATGGGGTCCCATGGGGTTCAAATGGGGTCTCTATAGGGTCCTATGGGGTCTCTATGGGGTCCAATTGGGGCCTATGGGGTCTCTATGGGGTCCTATGGGGTCCAATTGGGGCCTATGGGGTCCTATGGGGTTCAAATGGGTCTCTATGGGGCCTATGGGGCTCTATGGTCTCTATGGGTCCTATGGGTTCTCTATGGGGTCAATAATGCCAATCAATAAGACTCCATAGCCAATACATAAGACTCCATAGGCAATAATGGGTGGCTATGGGGGCCTATAGGGGGCTATGGGGTTCACATGGGGCCTATGGGGTTCAAATGGGTCCTATGGGGTCTCTATGGGGTCCTATCGGGTTCAAATGGGTCCCTATGGGGTCCTATGGGGCTCTATGGGTTGTCTATGGGGTCATATGGGGTTCAAATGGGTCTCTATGGGGTCCTATGGGGTTCAAATGGGGCCTATGGGGTCTCTATGGGGTCCTATGGGGTTCAAATGGGGCCTATGGGGTCCTATGGGGTTCAAATGTGGCCTATGGGGTCCTAATGGGGATCAAATGGGTCCAATAGGGCGTCTATGGGGTCTCTATGGGGTTTAAATGAATTTCTATGGGGTCCCTATGGGGTCCAATTGGGGCCTATGGTGTCTCTATGGGGTCCAATTGGGGCCTATGGGATTCAAATGGGGCCTATGGGGTCTCTATGGGGTCTGTATGGGGTCCAATTGGGGCCTATGGGGCATCTATGGGGTCTCTATGGAGTCCTATGGGGTCCCTATGGGGTCCTATGGGGCTCTATGGGGTGTCTATGGGGTCCTATGGGGTTCAAGTGTGGCCTACGGGGTCCTATGGGGTCTCTATGGGGTCCTATGGGGTTCAAATGGGTCCTATGGGGTCCTATGGGGTTTAAATGGGGTCTCTATGGGGTCCTATGGGGTTTAAATGGGGTCTCTATGGGGTCCAATTGAAGCCTATAGGGTCTCTATGGGTCCCTATGGGGTCTCTATAGGGTCCTATGGGGTTCAAATGGGTCTTATGGGGCCTATGGGGTCTCTATGGGGCTCTATGTTCTCTATGGGGTCTCTATAGGTCTCCAGGGGTCTCTGTGGGTTCCTATGGGGTTTAAGTGGTGGCTCTATGGGTCCTATGTGGTCTCTATAGGGTCCTATGGGGTCGTATAGGGCGTCTATGGGTTCCTATAGGGCGTCTATGGGGTCTCTATTGGGTCTCTATGGGGTCCAATTGAAGCCTATGGGGTCCCATGGGGTTCAAATGGGTCCTATGGGATCCTATGGGGTTTAAATGGGGTCTCTATAGGGTCCTATGGGGTTCAAATGGGTCTTATGGGGCTCTATGGTCTCTATGGGGTCTCTATGGGTCCTATGGGGTCCAATTGGGGCCTATGGGGCATCTATGGGGTCCTATCGGGTTCAAATGGGGTCCTATGGGGCTCTATGGGGTCTCTATGGGGTCCTATGGGGTTCCAATGGGTCTTATGGGGTCCCTATGGGGTCCTTTCGGGTTCAAATGGGTCCCTATGGGGTCCCTATGGGGCTCTATGGGGGCCAATGGGGGCCTATGGGGTCCTATGGGGTTCAAATGGGTCCTATATGGCGTCTATGGGGTCTCTATGGGGTCTCTATGGGGTCCAATTGAGGCTTATGGGGTATCTATGGGGTCCTATGGGGTCTCTATGGGGTCCAATTGGGGCCTATGGGGTTTAAATGGGTCCTATAGGGCGTCTATGGGGTCTCTATGGGGTCCTATGGGGTTCAAATGGGTCTCTATGGGATCCCTATGTGGTCCTATGGGGTCTCTATGGGTTTCAAATGGGTCTCTATGGGTCCTATGGGGTCACTATGAGGTCCCTATGGGGTTCAAATGGGTCTCTATGGGGTCCCTATGGGGTTCAAATGGGTCTCTATGGGGTCCCTATGGGGCTCTATGGTCCCTATGGGGTCCAATTGGGGCCTATGGGGTCTCTATGGGTTTCAAATGGGTCTCTATGGGTCCTATGGGGTCCCTATGGGGCTCTATGGGGTCCCTATGGGGTCCAATTGGGGCCTATGGGGTCCTATGTGGTTTAAATGGGGTCCCTATGGGGTCCTATGGGGTTCAAATGGGTCTTATGGGGCCTATGGGGTCTCTATGTTCTCTATGGGGTCTCTATAGGTCTCCAGGGGTCTCTGTGGGTTCCTATGGGTTCCTATGGGGTTTAAGTGGGGGCTCTATGGGGTCCTATGGGGTCCTATTGGGGCCTATGGGGTCCTATAGGGCGTCTATGGGGTCCCTATGGGGTCTCTATGGGCTCCAATTGGGGCCTATGGGGCATCTATGGGGTCCTATCGGGTTCAAATGGGTCCCTATGGGGTCCCTATGGGGTCCAATTGGGGCCTATGGGATCCTATGGGGTTTAAATGGGGTCTCTATAGGGTCCTATGGGGTCTCTATGGGGTCCAATTGAGGCTTATGGGGTCTCTATGGGGTCTCTATGGGGTCTCTATGGGGTCCTATGGGGTTCAAATGTGGCCTATGGGGTCTCTATGGGATCCTATGGGGTTCAAATGGGGTCCTATGGGGTCTCTATGGGTTTCAAATGGGTCCCTATGGGTCCTATGGGGTCCCTATGGGTCCTATGGGGTTCAAATGGGGCCTATGGGGTTCAAATGGGGTCTCTATGGGGTGCTATGGGGTTCAAATGGGTCCCTATGGGGTCCCTATGGGGTCCAATTGGGGCCTATGGGATCCTATGGGGTTTAAATGGGGTCTCTATGGGGTCCAATTGAGGCTTATGGGGTCTCTATGGGGTCCTATGGGGTTCAAATGTGGCCTATGGGGTCTCTATGGGGTTCAAATGGGTCCCTATGGGGTCCTATGGGGCTTAAATGGGGTCCCTATAGGGTCCTATGGGGTCTCTATGGGGTCCCTATGGGGTCCAATTGGGGCCTATGGGGTCTCTATGGGGTCCAATTGGGGCCTATGGGATTCAAATGGGGCCTATGGGGTCTCTATGGGGTCGGTATGGGGTCCAATTGGGGCCTATGGGGCATCTATGGGGTCTCTATGGGGTCCTATGGGGTCCCTATGGGGTCCTATGGGGCTCTATGGGGTCTCTATGGGGTCCTATGGGGTTCAAATGGGTCCTATGGGGTCCTATGGGGTTTAAATGGGGTCTCTATGGGGTCCAATTGAAGCCTATAGGGTCTCTATGGGTCCCTATGGGGTCTCTATAGGGTCCTATGGGGTTCAAATGGGTCTTATGGGGCCTATGGGGTCTCTATGGGGCTCTATGTTCTCTATGGGGTCTCTATAGGTCTCCAGGGGTCTCTGTGGGTTCCTATGGGGTTTAAGTGGGGGCTCTATGGGTCCTATGTGGTCTCTATAGGGTCCTATGGGGTCGTATAGGGCGTCTATGGGTTCCTATAGGGCGTCTATGGGGTCTCTATTGGGTCTCTATGGGGTCCAATTGAAGCCTATGGGGTCCCATGGGGTTCAAATGGGTCCTATGGGATCCTATGGGGTTTAAATGGGGTCTCTATAGGGTCCTATGGGGTTCAAATGGGTCTTATGGGGCTCTATGGTCTCTATGGGGTCTCTATGGGTCCTATGGGGTCCAATTGGGGCCTATGGGGCATCTATGGGGTCCTATCGGGTTCAAATGGGGTCCTATGGGGCTCTATGGGGTCTCTATGGGGTCCTATGGGGTTCCAATGGGTCTTATGGGGTCCCTATGGGGTCCTTTCGGGTTCAAATGGGTCCCTATGGGGTCCCTATGGGGCTCTATGGGGGCCAATGGGGGCCTATGGGGTCCTATGGGGTTCAAATGGGTCCTATATGGCGTCTATGGGGTCTCTATGGGGTCCAATTGAGGCTTATGGGGTATCTATGGGGTCCTATGGGGTCTCTATGGGGTCCAATTGGGGCCTATGGGGTTTAAATGGGTCCTATAGGGCGTCTATGGGGTCTCTATGGGGTCCTATGGGGTTCAAATGGGTCTCTATGGGATCCCTATGTGGTCCTATGGGGTCTCTATGGGTTTCAAATGGGTCTCTATGGGTCCTATGGGGTCACTATGAGGTCCCTATGGGGTTCAAATGGGTCTCTATGGGGTCCCTATGGGGTTCAAATGGGTCTCTATGGGGTCCCTATGGGGCTCTATGGTCCCTATGGGGTCCAATTGGGGCCTATGGGGTCTCTATGGGTTTCAAATGGGTCTCTATGGGTCCTATGGGGTCCCTATGGGGCTCTATGGGGTCCAATTGGGGCCTATGGGGTCCTATGTGGTTTAAATGGGGTCCCTATAGGGTCCTATGGGGTCCTATGGGGTTCAAATGGGTCTTATGGGGCCTATGGGGTCTCTATGTTCTCTATGGGGTCTCTATAGGTCTCCAGGGGTCTCTGTGGGTTCCTATGGGTTCCTATGGGGTTTAAGTGGGGGCTCTATGGGGTCCTATGGGGTCCTATTGGGGCCTATGGGGTCCTATAGGGTGTCTATGGGTTCCTATGGGGTCTCTATGGGGTCCTATTGGGTCCTATTGGGTCTCTATGGGGTCCAATTGAAGCCTATGGGGTCCCATGGGGTTCAAATGGGTCCTATGGGGTCCCTATGGGGTCCCTATGGGGTCCAATTGGGGCCTATGGGATCCTATGGGGTTTAAATGGGGTCTCTATAGGGTCCTATGGGGTCTCTATGGGGTCCAATTGAGGCTTATGGGGTCTCTATGGGGTCTCTATGGGGTCCTATGGGGTTCAAATGTGGCCTATGGGGTCTCTATGGGATCCTATGGGGTTCAAATGGGGTCCTATGGGGTCTCTATGGGTTTCAAATGGGTCCCTATGGGTCCTATGGGGTCCCTATGGGTCCTATGGGGTTCAAATGGGGCCTATGGGGTTCAAATGGGGTCTCTATGGGGTGCTATGGGGTTCAAATGGGTCCCTATGGGGTCCCTATGGGGTCCAATTGGGGCCTATGGGATCCTATGGGGTTTAAATGGGGTCTCTATGGGGTCCAATTGAGGCTTATGGGGTCTCTATGGGGTCCTATGGGGTTCAAATGTGGCCTATGGGGTCTCTATGGGGTTCAAATGGGTCCCTATGGGGTCCTATGGGGCTTAAATGGGGTCCCTATAGGGTCCTATGGGGTCTCTATGGGGTCCCTATGGGGTCCAATTGGGGCCTATGGTGTCTCTATGGGGTCCAATTGGGGCCTATGGGATTCAAATGGGGCCTATGGGGTCTCTATGGGGTCGGTATGGGGTCCAATTGGGGCCTATGGGGCATCTATGGGGTCTCTATGGGGTCCTATGGGGTACCTATGGGGTCCTATGGGGCTCTATGGGGTGTCTATGGGGTCCTATGGGGTTCAAGTGTGGCCTACGGGGTCCTATGGGGTCTCTATGGGGTCCTATGGGGTTCAAATGGGTCCTATGGGGTCCTATGGGGTTTAAATGGGGTCTCTATGGGGTCCAATTGAAGCCTATAGGGTCTCTATGGGTCCCTATGGGGTCTCTATGGGGTTCAAATGGGGCCTATGGGGTCCTATGGGGTTCAAATGGGGCCTGTGGGGTTTCTATGGGGCTCTATTGGGGTCCTATGGGGTCCCTATGTATCCCTATGGGTCCCCATGTCTCCCCCTCTCTCCCTTCCAGCCCATTTTAATGCTCCCAGGTTGGGGTGGAGCCGGGATCAGCCTCAGCTGCTGCTGGGAATTGAGGCCAGCTGGGATGGACAGCGGGTATAGGGGGTATGGGGGTATAGACAGTAATGGGGGGTATAGAGAGTAATGGGGGGCTATGGGGGGCAATGGGGGGCTATAGCGGTCTATGGGGGGCTATAGGGGATAATGGGGTGGTGGGGGGCTATAGAAGGCTATAGAAAGTAATGGGGGCCGATGGGGGCTATAGAAAGTAATGGGGGGCTATAGAAGGTAATGGGGGGCTATGGGGGATAATGGGGGGCTATGGGGGCTATAGGGGATAATGGGGTTATGGAAGGCTATAAGGGGCTATGGGGAATAATGGGGAGCTATGGGGGTCTATGGGGGGCTATGGGGTGCAATGGGAAGCCATAGGGGGCTATGGGGGGCTATGGGGTGATGGGGAGCTATAGGGGGCTATGGAGGGCTATAGGGGGCTATGGGGGGTAATGGGGGGCTATAGAAAGTAATGGGGGGCTATGGGGGGCTATGGGGGGTAATGGGGGGCTATAGAAAGTAATGGGGGGTATGGGGGGCTATAGAATGTAATGGAGGGCTATGGGGGGCTAGAAAATGTAATGGGGGGCTATGGAGGCTATGGGGGGTATAGGGAGCAATGGGGGGCAATGGGGGGCTATAGCGAGGCTATGGGGGGTAATGGGGGGCTATAGAAAGTAATGGGGGGCTATGGGGGATAATGGGGTGATGGGGGGCTATAGGGGGCTATGGAAGGCTATAGAAAGTAATGGGGGGTTATAGGGGGCTATAGAATGTAACGGGAGGCTTTGGGGGGCTATGGGGGACTATAGGGATAATGGGGTGATGGGGGGCTATAGGGGACTATAGGGGACTATGGGGGATAATGGGGGGCTATGGGGTGATGGGGGGCTATAGCGGGGCTATGGGGGCAATGGGGGGCTATAGAAAGTAATGGGGGGCTATGGCGGCCTATAGGGGGCTATGGAAGGCTATGGGGGGCTATAGGGGGCAATGGGGTGATGGGAGGCTATAGGGGGCTATAGGGGGCTATGGGGTGCTACAGGGGGCAATAGGGGTCTATAGGGGTCTATAGAGAGCAATGGGGGGCTATAGGGGGCTATGGGGGGCTATGGGAGGCTATAGGGTGATGGGGGCTATGGGGGGCAATGGGGGGCTATAGAAAGCAATGGGGGGCTATAGAAGGCTATGGGGTGATGGGGGGCTATAGGGGGCTATGGGAGGCTATAGGGCTTAATGTGGGGCTATGGGGGGCTATGGGGGGCTATAGGGGATAATGGGGTGATGGGGGGCTATGGGGGGCTATAGGGGGCTATGGGGGGCTGTAGGGGACTATGGGGGGCAATGGGGGGCAATAGGGGGCAATAGGGGGCAATAGGGGGCAATAGGGGGCAATAGAAAGCTATGGGGGGCTATGGGGGCTATAGAAGGCAATGGGGGGCTATGGGGGGCTATGGGGGGGCTATAGGGGGTAATGGGGGGCTATAGGGAATAATGGGGGGCTATGGGGCTATAGGGGGCTATGGGGGGTAATGGGGGGCTATAGAAAGTAATGGGGGGTAATGGGGGCTATGGGGGGTATAGGGGGTAATGGGGGCTATGGGGGGTATAGGGGGTAATGGGGGCTATGGGGGGTATAGGGGGCTATGGGGGGCTATAGAAAGTAATGGGGGCTATAGAAAGTAATGGGCGGCTATGGGGGGCAATAGGGGCCCATAGGAAGCAATGGGGGGCTATAGGGGTCTATGGGGGGATATGGGGGGATATGGGGGGCTATCGGGGTGCTATAGGGGGCTATGGGGGATAATGGGGGGCTATGGGGTGATGGGGGGCAATGGGGGGCTATGGGGGGCTATAGAAAGTAATGGGGGGCTATGGGGGGCTATAGGGGATAATGGGGTGATAGGGGGCTATAGAAAGTAATGGGGGGCAATGGGAGGCTATAGGGGGCTATGGGGGGCTATGGGGGGCTATAGAAAGTAATGGGGGGCTATAGGGAGCTATGGGGGGTAATGGGGGGCTATAGAAAGTAATGGGGGGTTATAAGGGGCTATGGAAAGCTATGGGGGGTTATAAGGGGCTATGGGAGGCTATAGGGCATAATGGGGGGCTATGGGGAACTATAGAAAGTAATGGGGGGCTATGAGGGGCAATGGGGGGCTATGGGGGACTATGGGGGGTATGGGGGGCAATGGGGAGCTATAGGGGGATATAGGGGGCAATAGGGGATAATGGGGTGATGGGGGGCTATAGGGAATAATGGGGGGCTATAGGGGGCTATGGGAGGCTATGGGGGGCTATGGGGGGTATAGAAGGGTATAGGGGGCTATAGGGGATAATGGGGTGATGGGGGGCTATAGGGGGCAATGGGGGGCTATGGGGGATAATGGGCCTATGGGGGCTATAGAAAGTAATGGGGGGCTATAGGGGGCTATAGGGGATAATGGGGTGATGGGGGGATATAGGGGGCTATGGGGGGCTATGAGGGCTATGTGGGGCAATGGGGGTATATGGGGGGCTATGGGGGTCTATAGAGGGCTATAGGGGGCAATGGGGGATAATAGGGGCTATAGGGGGCTATAGGGAGCAATAGGGCCCTATAGGAAGCAATGGGTGGCTGGGGGCTATGGGGGGTAATGGGGGCTATGGGGGGCTATAGAGGGCTATAGGGGGCTATGGGGGGCTATAAAGGGCTATGGGGGGGTATGGGGGGCTATAGGGGTCTATGGGGGTCTATGGGGGGCTATAGAAAGTAATGGGGAGCTATAGGGGGCTATAGGGGATAATGGGGGGCATATGCGAGGCTATAGGGGGCTATAGGGGCAAGGGGACCTATAGGGGGCAATGAAGGTCTATAGGGAGCTATAGGGGATAATGGGGTGATGGGGGGCTATGAAGGGCTATGAGGGGCTATAGGGGATAGTGGGATGATGGCGGGCTATGGAGGGCAATGGGGGCTATAGGGGGCTATGGGGGGCTATAGAAAGTAATGGGGGGCTATGGGGGGCTATAGGGGGCAATGGTGGACTATGGGGGACAATAGGGGGCTATAGGGGATAATGGAGTGATGGGGGGCAATAGGGGGCTATGGGGGGCTATAGGGTGATGGGGGGCTATAGGGGAGCTATAGGAAGCCACTATAGGTTTAATGGGCATGAAGCTCCGCCCCCTTCAAGTCTCATACGTGGGCGGGGCCTCGTATGCTAATGAGACACAAAGCCACGCCCCCAATAGGCTAGAGTCCAATGGGGCGGGGCCTCAGCATCGTATGGAGCCCATAGGGTTTAATGGGGCCCATAGAGTTTAATGGGGCCCATAGGATTTAATGGGGACAATAGGGTTTAATGGGGACCTGCAATACCCTCAATAGCCACAAGGTGGCGCTATAATGGAGCCCATAGGGTTTAATGGAGCCCATAGGGTATAATGGGGGCCTGCAATACTCTCAATAGCCACAAGGCGGCGCTATAATGGAGCCCATAGGGTTTAATGGGGCCCATAGGGTATAATGGGGGCCTGCAATACCATTAACAGCCACAAGGTGGCGCTATAATAGAGCTCATAGGGTTTAATGGGGCCCATAGGGTTTAATGGGGCCCATAGGGTTTAATGGGGTCTGCAGTCTCCAGTCTAAAGGGGCAGAGCCCCATATGCTAATGAGCCATGAAGCCACACCCCCGGTAGGCTGGAGTCCAAAGGGGCGGAGCCTCATTGCCGTATGCTAATGAGCTTATCCAAGGGGGCGGGACCTAGTTATTATATGCTAATGAGGACTGAAGCCCCGCCCCTTCCAGGCTTGAGCCACGCCCCCTCAAGAAGAAAGGGGCGGGGCCTTATCACCGTATGCTAATGAGGTGTGAAGCCACGCCCCCTCGAGCCTAAATGGGCGGGCCCTTATCATCGCATGCTAATGAGTTATGAAGCCACGCCCCCAAAGGGGCGGAGCCTCACTACTGTATGCTAATGAGACACAAAGCCACGCCCCCAATAGGCTTAAGTCCAATGGGGCGGGGCCTCAGAATCGTATGCAAATGAGGCATGAAGCTCCGCCCCATCTAGATACAAGTATCATTAGTGGGCGGGGCCTCATATGCTAATGAGGCTTGAAGCCACGCCCCCAATAGGCTTGAATCCAAAGGGGCGGAGCCTCAGTCTCATATGCTAATGAACCATGAAGCCACGCCCCCAATAGGCTGGAGTCCAAAGGGGCGGGGCCTCGTATGCTAATGAGGCACTAATCCACGCCCCTCCCTATACTTATAATGGGGGCCTGCAATACCATTAACAGCCACAAGGCGGCGCTATAATGGAGCCCATAGGGTTTAATGGGGACGATAGGGATTAATGGAGGCTGCAATACCATAAACAGCCACAAGGCGGCGCTATAAAGGAGCCCATAGGGTTTAATGGGGCCCATAGGATATAATGGGGGCCTGCAATACCATTAACAGCCACAAGGCGGCGCTATAATAGAGCTCATAGGGTTTAATGGGGCCCATAGGGTTTAATGGGGCCCATAGGGTTTAATGGGGTCTGCAGTCTCCAGTCTAAAGGGGCAGAGCCCCATATGCTAATGAGCCATGAAGCCACACCCCCGGTAGGCTGGAGTCCAAAGGGGCGGAGCCTCATTGCCGTATGCTAATGAGCTTATCCAAGGGGGCGGGACCTAGTTATTATATGCTAATGAGGACTGAAGCCCCGCCCCTTCCAGGCTTGAGCCACGCTCCCTCAAGTAGAAAGGGGCGGGGCCTTATCACCGTATGCTAATGAGGTGTGAAGCCACGCCCCCCCGAGCCTAAAGGGGCGGGGCCTTATCATCGTATGCTAATGAGTTATGAAGCCACGCCCCCAAAGGGGCGGAGCCTCACTACTGTATGCTAATGAGGCATGAAGCTACGCCCCCAATGGGCTTGTGCCTAAAGGGGCGGAGCCTCAGTATCGTATGCTAATGAGGCACGAAGCCACGCCTACTTACTATATGCTAATGAGCTAGGAATCCACGCCCACAATAGGCTCGAGTCCAAAGGGGCGGGGCCTCAGTGTCGTATGCTAATGAGGACTGAAGCCACACCCCCAAAGGGCCGGAGCTTGACTGCTCTAGGCTAATGAGGCATGAAGCTCCGCCCCCTTCAAGTCTCATACGTGGGCGGGGCCTCGTATGCTAATGAGACACAAAGCCACGCCCCCAATAGGCTTAAGTCCAATGGGGCGGGGCCTCAGAATCGTATGCAAATGAGGCATGAAGCTCCGCCCCATCTAGATACAAGTATCATTAGTGGGCGGGGCCTCATATGCTAATGAGGCATGAAGCCACGCCCCCAATAGGCTTGAATCCAAAGGGGCGGAGCCTCAGTCTCATATGCTAATGAACCATGAAGCCACGCCCCCAATAGGCTGGAGTCCAAAGGGGCGGGGCCTCGTATGCTAATGAGGCACTAAGCCACGCCCCTCCCTATACTTATAATGGGGGCCTGCAATACCATTAACAGCCACAAGGCGGCGCTATAATGGAGCCCATAGGGTTTAATGGGGCCCATAGAGTTTAATGGGGCCCATAGGGTTTAATGGGGACCATAGGGTTTAATGGGGACCTGCAATACCATCAATAGCCAAAAGGTGGCGCTATAATGGAGCCCATAGGGTTTAATGGGGCCCATAGGGTATAATGGGGGCCTGCAATACCATTAACAGCGACAAGGCGGCGCTATAATGGAGCCCATAGGGTTTAATGGGGCCCATAGTATATAATGGGGGCTGCAATACCATTAACAGCGACAAGGCGGCGCAATAATGGAGCCCATAGGGTTTAATCGGGACCATAGGGTTTAATGGGGCCCATAGGGTATAATGGGGGCCTGCAATACCATTAACAGCCACAAGGCGGCGCAATAATGGAGCCCATAGGGTTTAATCGGGACCATAGGGTTTTGGGAGCTGCAATACCATTAACAGCCACAAGGTGGCGCTATAATAGAGCTCATAGGGTTTAATGGGGCCCATAGGGTTTAATGGGGCCCATAGGGTTTAATGGGGTCTGCAGTCTCCAGTCTAAAGGGGCAGAGCCCCATATGCTAATGAGCCATGAAGCCACACCCCCGGTAGGCTGGAGTCCAAAGGGGCGGAGCCTCAGTCTCATATGCTAATGAACCATGAAGCCACGCCCCCAATAGGCTGGAGTCCAAAGGGGCGGGGCCTCGTATGCTAATGAGGCACTAAGCCACGCCCCTCCCTATACTTATAATGGGGGCCTGCAATACCATTAACAGCCACAAGGCGGCGCTATAATGGAGCCCATAGGGTTTAATGGAGCCCATAGGGTATAATGGGGGCCTGCAATACCATTAACAGCCACAAGGCGGCGCTATAATGGAGCCCATAGGGTTTAATGGGGCCCATAGGGTTTAATGGGAGCTTCAATACCCTCAGCGGCCACAAGGCGGCGCTATAATAGAGCCCATAGGGTTTAATGGGGCCCATAGGGTATAATGGGGGCCTGCAATACCATTAACAGCCACAAGGCGGCGCTATAATGGAGCCCATAGGGTTTAATGGGGCCCATAGGGTTTAATGGGGCCCATAGGGTTTAATGGGGTCTGCAGTCTCCAGTCTAAAGGGGCAGAGCCCCATATGCTAATGAGCCATGAAGCCACACCCCCGGTAGGCTGGAGTCCAAAGGGGCGGAGCCTCATTGCCGTATGCTAATGAGCTTATCCAAGGGGGCGGGACCTAGTTATTATATGCTAATGAGGACTGAAGCCCCGCCCCTTCCAGGCTTGAGCCACGCCCCCTCAAGAAGAAAGGGGCGGGGCCTTATCACCGTATGCTAATGAGGTGTGAAGTCACGCCCCCTCGAGCCTAAAGGGGCGGGGCCTTATCATCGTATGCTAATGAGTTATGAAGCCACGCCCCCAAAGGGGCGGAGCCTCACTACTGTATGCTAATGAGACACAAAGCCACGCCCCCAATAGGCTTAAGTCCAATGGGGCGGGGCCTCAGAATCGTATGCAAATGAGGCATGAAGCTCCGCCCCATCTAGATACAGGTATCATTAGTGGGCGGGGCCTCATATGCTAATGAGGCTTGAAGCCACGCCCCCAATAGGCTTGAATCCAAAGGGGCGGAGCCTCAGTCTCATATGCTAATGAACCATGAAGCCACGCCCCCAATAGGCTGGAGTCCAAAGGGGCGGGGCCTCGTATGCTAATGAGGCACTAAGCCACGCCCCTCCCTATACTTATAATGGGGGCCTGCAATACCATTAACAGCCACAAGGCGGCGCTATAATGGAGCCCATAGGGTTTAATGGAGCCCATAGGGTATAATGGGGGCCTGCAATACCATTAACAGCCACAAGGCGGCGCTATAATGGAGCCCATAGGGTTTAATGGGGCCCTTAAGGTTTAATGGGAGCTGCAATACCCTCAGCGGCCACAAGGCGGCGCTATAATAGAGCCCATAGGGTTTAATGGGGCCCATAGGGTATAATGGGGGCCTGCAATACCATTAACAGCCACAAGGCGGCGATATAATGGAGCCCATAGGGTATAATGGGGCCCATAGGGTATAATCGGGACCATAGGGTTTAATGGGAGCTGCAATACCCTCAGCGGCCACAAGGTGGCGCTATAATAGAGCCCATAGGGTTTAATGGGGCCCATAGGATATAATGGGGGCCTGCAATACCATTAACAGCCACAAGGCGGCGCTATAATGGAGTCCATAGGGTTTAATGGGGCCCATAGGGTTTAATGGGGCCCATAGGGTTTAATGGGGTCTGCAGTCTCCAGTCTAAAGGGGCAGAGCCCCATATGCTAATGAGCCATGAAGCCACGCCCCCAATAGGCTGGAGTCCAAAGGGGCGGGGCCTCGTATGCTAATGAGGCACTAAGCCACGCCCCTCCCTATACTTATAATGGGGGCCTGCAATACCATTAACAGCCACAAGGCGGCGCTATAATGGAGCCCATAGGGTATAATGGGGCCCATAGGGTATAATCGGGACCATAGGGTTTAATGGGAGCTGCAATACCCTCAGCGGCCACAAGGTGGCGCTATAATAGAGCCCATAGGGTTTAATGGGGCCCATAGGATATAATGGGGGCCTGCAATACCATTAACAGCCACAAGGCGGCGCTATAATGGAGTCCATAGGGTTTAATGGGGCCCATAGGGTTTAATGGGGCCCATAGGGTTTAATGGGGTCTGCAGTCTCCAGTCTAAAGGGGCAGAGCCCCATATGCTAATGAGCCATGAAGCCACACCCCCGGTAGGCTGGAGTCCAAAGGGGCGGAGCCTCATTGCCGTATGCTAATGAGCTTATCCAAGGGGGCGGGACCTAGTTATTATATGCTAATGAGGACTGAAGCCCCGCCCCTTCCAGGCTTGAGCCACGCTCCCTCAAGTAGAAAGGGGCGGGGCCTTATCACCGTATGCTAATGAGGTGTGAAGCCACGCCCCCTCGAGCCTAAAGGGGCGGGGCCTTATCATCGTATGCTAATGAGTTATGAAGCCACGCCCCCAAAGGGCGGAGCCTCACTACTGTATGCTAATGAGACACAAAGCCACGCCCCCAATAGGCTTAAGTCCAATGGGGCGGGGCCTCAGAATCGTATGCAAATGAGGCATGAAGCTCCGCCCCATCTAGATACAAGCATCATTAGTGGGCGGGGCCTCATATGCTAATGAGGCTTGAAGCCACGCCCCCAATAGGCTTGAATCCAAAGGGGCGGAGCCTCAGTCTCATATGCTAATGAACCATGAAGCCACGCCCCCAATAGGCTGGAGTCCAAAAGGGCGGGGCCTCGTATGCTAATGAGGCACTAAGCCACGCCCCTCCCTATACTTATAATGGGGGCCTGCAATACCATTAACAGCCACAAGGCGGCGCTATAATGGAGCCCATAGGGTTTAATGGAGCCCATAGGGTATAATGGGGGCCTGCAATACCATTAACAGCCACAAGGCGGCGCTATAATGGAGCCCATAGGGTTTAATGGGGCCCTTAAGGTTTAATGGGAGCTGCAATACCCTCAGCGGCCACAAGGCGGCGCTATAATAGAGCCCATAGGGTTTAATGGGGCCCATAGGGTATAATGGGGGCCTGCAATACCATTAACAGCCACAAGGCGGCGCTATAATGGAGCCCATAGGGTATAATGGGGCCCATAGGGTATAATCGGGACCATAGGGTTTAATGGGAGCTGCAATACCCTCAGCGGCCACAAGGTGGCGCTATAATAGAGCCCATAGGGTTTAATGGGGCCCATAGGATATAATGGGGGCCTGCAATACCATTAACAGCCACAAGGCGGCGCTATAATGGAGTCCATAGGGTTTAATGGGGCCCATAGGGTTTAATGGGGCCCATAGGGTTTAATGGGGTCTGCAGTCTCCAGTCTAAAGGGGCAGAGCCCCATATGCTAATGAGCCATGAAGCCACACCCCCGGTAGGCTGGAGTCCAAAGGGGCGGAGCCTCATTGCCGTATGCTAATGAGCTTATCCAAGGGGGCGGGACCTAGTTATTATATGCTAATGAGGACTGAAGCCCCGCCCCTTCCAGGCTTGAGCCACGCTCCCTCAAGTAGAAAGGGGCGGGGCCTTATCACCGTATGATAATGAGGTGTGAAGCCACGCCCCCTCGAGCCTAAAGGGGCGGGCCCTTATCAGCGTATGCTAATGAGTTATGAAGCCACGCCCCCAAAGGGCGGAGCCTCACTACTGTATGCTAATGAGACACAAAGCCACGCCCCCAATAGGCTTAAGTCCAATGGGGCGGGGCCTCAGAATCGTATGCAAATGAGGCATGAAGCTCCGCCCCATCTAGATACAAGTATCATTAGTGGGCGGGGCCTCATATGCTAATGAGGCTTGAAGCCACGCCCCCAATAGGCTTGAATCCAAAGGGGCGGAGCCTCAGTCTCATATGCTAATGAACCATGAAGCCACGCCCCCAATAGGCTGGAGTCCAAAGGGGCGGGGCCTCGTATGCTAATGAGGCACTAAGCCACGCCCCTCCCTATACTTATAATGGGGGCCTGCAATACCATTAACAGCCACAAGGCGGCGCTATAATGGAGCCCATAGGGTTTAATGGAGCCCATAGGGTATAATGGGGGCCTGCAATACCATTAACAGCCACAAGGCGGCGCTATAATGGAGCCCATAGGGTTTAATGGGGCCCTTAAGGTTTAATGGGAGATGCAATACCCTCAGCGGCCACAAGGCGGCGCTATAATAGAGCCCATAGGGTTTAATGGGGCCCATAGGGTATAATGGGGGCCTGCAATACCATTAACAGCCACAAGGCGGCGCTATAATGGAGCCCATAGGGTATAATGGGGCCCATAGGGTTTAATGGGAGCTGCAATACCCTCAGCGGCCACAAGGTGGCGCTATAATAGAGCCCATAGGGTTTAATGGGGCCCATAGGGTATAATGGGGGCCTGCAATACCATTAACAGCCACAAGGCGGCGCTATAATGGAGCCCATAGGGTATAATGGGGCCCATAGGGTATAATCGGGACCATAGGGCTTAATGGGAGCTGCAATACCCTCAGCGGCCACAAGGTGGCGCTATAATAGAGCCCATAGGGTTTAATGGGGCCCATAGGATATAATGGGGGCCTGCAATACCATTAACAGCCACAAGGCGGCGCTATAATGGAGCCCATAGGGTTTAATGGGGTCCATAGGGTTTAATGGGGACCATAGGGATTAATGGGGCCTGCAATACCATTAACAGCCACAAGGCGGCGCTATAATGGAGCCCATAGGGTATAATGGGGCCCATAGGGTATAATCGGGACCATAGGGCTTAATGGGAGCTGCAATACCCTCAGCGGCCACAAGGTGGCGCTATAATAGAGCCCATAGAGTTTAATGGGGCCCATAGGGTTTAATGGGGACCATAGGGTTTAATGGGGACCTGCAATACCATCAATAGCCAAAAGGTGGCGCTATAATGGAGCCCATAGGGTTTAATGGGGCCCATAGGGTATAATGGGGGCCTGCAATACCATTAACAGCGACAAGGCGGCGCTATAATGGAGCCCATAGGGTTTAATGGGGCCCATAGGATATAATGGGGGCTGCAATACCATTAACAGCGACAAGGCGGCGCTATAATGGAGCCCATAGGGTTTAATCGGGACCATAGGGTTTAATGGGGCCCATAGGGTATAATGGGGGCCTGCAATACCATTAACAGCCACAAGGCGGCGCAATAATGGAGCCCATAGGGTTTAATCGGGACCATAGGGTTTTGGGAGCTGCAATACCATTAACAGCCACAAGGTGGCGCTATAATAGAGCTCATAGGGTTTAATGGGGCCCATAGGGTTTAATGGGGCCCATAGGGTTTAATGGGGTCTGCAGTCTCCAGTCTAAAGGGGCAGAGCCCCATATGCTAATGAGCCATGAAGCCACACCCCCGGTAGGCTGGAGTCCAAAGGGGCGGAGCCTCATTGCCGTATGCTAATGAGCTTATCCAAGGGGGCGGGACCTAGTTATTATATGCTAATGAGGACTGAAGCCCCGCCCCTTCCAGGCTTGAGCCACGCTCCCTCAAGTAGAAAGGGGCGGGGCCTTATCACCGTATGCTAATGAGGTGTGAAGCCACGCCCCCTCGAGCCTAAAGGGGCGGGGCCTTATCATCGTATGCTAATGAGTTATGAAGCCACGCCCCCAAAGGGCGGAGCCTCACTACTGTATGCTAATGAGACACAAAGCCACGCCCCCAATAGGCTTAAGTCCAATGGGGCGGGGCCTCAGAATCGTATGCAAATGAGGCATGAAGCTCCGCCCCATCTAGATACAAGCATCATTAGTGGGCGGGGCCTCATATGCTAATGAGGCTTGAAGCCACGCCCCCAATAGGCTTGAATCCAAAGGGGCGGAGCCTCAGTCTCATATGCTAATGAACCATGAAGCCACGCCCCCAATAGGCTGGAGTCCAAAGGGGCGGGGCCTCGTATGCTAATGAGGCACTAAGCCACGCCCCTCCCTATACTTATAATGGGGGCCTGCAATACCATTAACAGCCACAAGGCGGCGCTATAATGGAGCCCATAGGGTTTAATGGAGCCCATAGGGTATAATGGGGGCCTGCAATACCATTAACAGCCACAAGGCGGCGCTATAATGGAGCCCATAGGGTTTTATCGGGACCATAGGGTATAATGGGAGCTGCAATACCCTCAGCGGCCACAAGGTGGCGCTATAATAGAGCCCATAGGGTTTAATGGGGCCCATAGGATATAATGGGGGCCTGCAATACCATTAACAGCCACAAGGCGGCGCTATAATGGAGTCCATAGGGTTTAATGGGGCCCATAGGTTTTAATGGGGCCCATAGGATATAATGGGGGCTGCAATACCATTAACAGCCACAAGGCGGCGCTTAACGGAGCCCATAGGGTTTAATGGGGTCCATAGGGTTTAATGGGGACGATAGGGATTAATGGAGGCTGCAATACCATAAACAGCCACAAGGCGGCGCTATAAAGGAGCCCATAGGGTTTAATGGGGCCCATAGGATATAATGGGGGCCTGCAATACCATTAACAGCCACAAGGCGGCGCTATAATAGAGCTCATAGGGTTTAATGGGGCCCATAGGGTTTAATGGGGCCCATAGGGTTTAATGGGGTCTGCAGTCTCCAGTCTAAAGGGGCAGAGCCCCATATGCTAATGAGCCATGAAGCCACACCCCCGGTAGGCTGGAGTCCAAAGGGGCGGAGCCTCATTGCCGTATGCTAATGAGCTTATCCAAGGGGGCGGGACCTAGTTATTATATGCTAATGAGGACTGAAGCCCCGCCCCTTCCAGGCTTGAGCCACGCCCCCTCAAGTAGAAAGGGGCGTGGCCTTATCACCGTATGCTAATGAGGTGTGAAGCCACGCCCCCAAATAGGCGGAGCCTCACTGCTGTATGCTAATGAGGCATGAAGCCACGCCCCCAATGGGCTTGTGCCTAAAGGGGCGGAGCCTCAGTATCGCATGCTAATGAGGCTCGAAGCCACGCCTACTTACTATATGCTAATGAGCTAGGAATCCACGCCCACAATAGGCTCGAGTCCAAAGGGGCGGGGCCTCAGTGTCGTATGCTAATGAGGACTGAAGCCACACCCCCAAAGGGCCGGAGCTTGACTGCTCTAGGCTAATGAGGCATGAAGCTCCGCCCCCTTCAAGTCTCGTACGTGGGCGGGGCCTCGTATGCTAATGAGACACAAAGCCACGCCCCCAATAGGCTTAAGTCCAATGGGGCGGGGCCTCAGAATCGTATGCAAATGAGGCATGAAGCTCCGCCCCATCTAGATACAAGTATCATTAGTGGGCGGGGCCTCATATGCTAATGAGGCTTGAAGCCACGCCCCCAATAGGCTTGAATCCAAAGGGGCGGAGCCTCAGTCTCATATGCTAATGAACCATGAAGCCACGCCCCCAATAGGCTGGAGTCCAAAGGGGCGGGGCCTCGTATGCTAATGAGGCACTAAGCCATTCCCCTCCCTATACTTATAATGGGGGCCTGCAATACCATTAACAGCCACAAGGCGGCGCTATAATGGAGCCCATTGGGTATAATGGGGCCCATAGGGTATAATCGGGACCATAGGGTTTAATGGGAGCTGCAATACCCTCAGCGGCCACAAGGTGGCGCTATAATAGAGCCCATAGGGTTTAATGGGGCCCATAGGATATAATGGGGGCCTGCAATACCATTAACAGCCACAAGGCGGCGCTATAATGGAGTCCATAGGGTTTAATGGGGCCCATAGGGTTTAATGGGGCCCATAGGGTTTAATGGGGTCTGCAGTCTCCAGTCTAAAGGGGCAGAGCCCCATATGCTAATGAGCCATGAAGCCACACCCCCGGTAGGCTGGAGTCCAAAGGGGCGGAGCCTCATTGCCGTATGCTAATGAGCTTATCCAAGGGGGCGGGACCTAGTTATTATATGCTAATGAGGACTGAAGCCCCGCCCCTTCCAGGCTTGAGCCACGCCCCCTCAAGTAGAAAGGGGCGGGGCCTTATCACCGTATGCTAATGAGGTGTGAAGCCACGCCCCCTCGAGCCTAAAGGGGCGGGGCCTTATCATCGTATGCTAATGAGTTATGAAGCCACGCCCCCAAAGGGGCGGAGCCTCACTACTGTATGCTAATGAGACACAAAGCCACGCCCCCAATAGGCTTAAGTCCAATGGGGCGGGGCCTCAGAATCGTATGCAAATGAGGCATGAAGCTCCGCCCCATCTAGATACAAGTATCATTAGTGGGCGGGGCCTCATATGCTAATGAGGCTTGAAGCCACGCCCCCAATAGGCTTGAATCCAAAGGGGCGGAGCCTCAGTCTCATATGCTAATGAACCATGAAGCCACGCCCCCAATAGGCTGGAGTCCAAAGGGGCGGGGCCTCGTATGCTAATGAGGCACTAAGCCACGCCCCTCCCTATACTTATAATGGGGGCCTGCAATACCATTAACAGCCACAAGGCGGCGCTATAATGGAGCCCATAGGGTTTAATGGAGCCCATAGGGTATAATGGGGGCCTGCAATACCATTAACAGCCACAAGGCGGCGCTATAATGGAGCCCATAGGGTTTAATGGGGCCCTTAAGGTTTAATGGGAGATGCAATACCCTCAGCGGCCACAAGGCGGCGCTATAATAGAGCCCATAGGGTTTAATGGGGCCCATAGGGTATAATGGGGGCCTGCAATACCATTAACAGCCACAAGGCGGCGCTATAATGGAGCCCATAGGGTATAATGGGGCCCATAGGGTTTAATGGGAGCTGCAATACCCTCAGCGGCCACAAGGTGGCGCTATAATAGAGCCCATAGGGTTTAATGGGGCCCATAGGGTATAATGGGGGCCTGCAATACCATTAACAGCCACAAGGCGGCGCTATAATGGAGCCCATAGGGTATAATGGGGCCCATAGGGTTTAATGGGAGCTGCAATACCCTCAGCGGCCACAAGGTGGCGCTATAATAGAGCCCATAGGGTTTAATGGGGCCCATAGGGTATAATGGGGGCCTGCAATACCATTAACAGCCACAAGGCGGCGCTATAATGGAGCCCATAGGGTATAATGGGGCCCATAGGGTATAATCGGGACCATAGGGCTTAATGGGAGCTGCAATACCCTCAGCGGCCACAAGGTGGCGCTATAATAGAGCCCATAGGGTTTAATGGGGCCCATAGGATATAATGGGGGCCTGCAATACCATTAACAGCCACAAGGCGGCGCTATAATGGAGCCCATAGGGTTTAATGGGGTCCATAGGGTTTAATGGGGACCATAGGGATTAATGGGGCCTGCAATACCATTAACAGCCACAAGGCGGCGCTATAATGGAGCCCATAGGGTATAATGGGGCCCATAGGGTATAATCGGGACCATAGGGCTTAATGGGAGCTGCAATACCCTCAGCGGCCACAAGGTGGCGCTATAATAGAGCCCATAGAGTTTAATGGGGCCCATAGGGTTTAATGGGGACCATAGGGTTTAATGGGGACCTGCAATACCATCAATAGCCAAAAGGTGGCGCTATAATGGAGCCCATAGGGTTTAATGGGGCCCATAGGGTATAATGGGGGCCTGCAATACCATTAACAGCGACAAGGCGGCGCTATAATGGAGCCCATAGGGTTTAATGGGGCCCATAGGATATAATGGGGGCTGCAATACCATTAACAGCGACAAGGCGGCGCTATAATGGAGCCCATAGGGTTTAATCGGGACCATAGGGTTTAATGGGGCCCATAGGGTATAATGGGGGCCTGCAATACCATTAACAGCCACAAGGCGGCGCAATAATGGAGCCCATAGGGTTTAATCGGGACCATAGGGTTTTGGGAGCTGCAATACCATTAACAGCCACAAGGTGGCGCTATAATAGAGCTCATAGGGTTTAATGGGGCCCATAGGGTTTAATGGGGCCCATAGGGTTTAATGGGGTCTGCAGTCTCCAGTCTAAAGGGGCAGAGCCCCATATGCTAATGAGCCATGAAGCCACACCCCCGGTAGGCTGGAGTCCAAAGGGGCGGAGCCTCATTGCCGTATGCTAATGAGCTTATCCAAGGGGGCGGGACCTAGTTATTATATGCTAATGAGGACTGAAGCCCCGCCCCTTCCAGGCTTGAGCCACGCTCCCTCAAGTAGAAAGGGGCGGGGCCTTATCACCGTATGCTAATGAGGTGTGAAGCCACGCCCCCTCGAGCCTAAAGGGGCGGGGCCTTATCATCGTATGCTAATGAGTTATGAAGCCACGCCCCCAAAGGGCGGAGCCTCACTACTGTATGCTAATGAGACACAAAGCCACGCCCCCAATAGGCTTAAGTCCAATGGGGCGGGGCCTCAGAATCGTATGCAAATGAGGCATGAAGCTCCGCCCCATCTAGATACAAGCATCATTAGTGGGCGGGGCCTCATATGCTAATGAGGCTTGAAGCCACGCCCCCAATAGGCTTGAATCCAAAGGGGCGGAGCCTCAGTCTCATATGCTAATGAACCATGAAGCCACGCCCCCAATAGGCTGGAGTCCAAAGGGGCGGGGCCTCGTATGCTAATGAGGCACTAAGCCACGCCCCTCCCTATACTTATAATGGGGGCCTGCAATACCATTAACAGCCACAAGGCGGCGCTATAATGGAGCCCATAGGGTTTAATGGAGCCCATAGGGTATAATGGGGGCCTGCAATACCATTAACAGCCACAAGGCGGCGCTATAATGGAGCCCATAGGGTTTTATCGGGACCATAGGGTATAATGGGAGCTGCAATACCCTCAGCGGCCACAAGGTGGCGCTATAATAGAGCCCATAGGGTTTAATGGGGCCCATAGGATATAATGGGGGCCTGCAATACCATTAACAGCCACAAGGCGGCGCTATAATGGAGTCCATAGGGTTTAATGGGGCCCATAGGTTTTAATGGGGCCCATAGGATATAATGGGGGCTGCAATACCATTAACAGCCACAAGGCGGCGCTTAACGGAGCCCATAGGGTTTAATGGGGTCCATAGGGTTTAATGGGGACGATAGGGATTAATGGAGGCTGCAATACCATAAACAGCCACAAGGCGGCGCTATAAAGGAGCCCATAGGGTTTAATGGGGCCCATAGGATATAATGGGGGCCTGCAATACCATTAACAGCCACAAGGCGGCGCTATAATAGAGCTCATAGGGTTTAATGGGGCCCATAGGGTTTAATGGGGCCCATAGGGTTTAATGGGGTCTGCAGTCTCCAGTCTAAAGGGGCAGAGCCCCATATGCTAATGAGCCATGAAGCCACACCCCCGGTAGGCTGGAGTCCAAAGGGGCGGAGCCTCATTGCCGTATGCTAATGAGCTTATCCAAGGGGGCGGGACCTAGTTATTATATGCTAATGAGGACTGAAGCCCCGCCCCTTCCAGGCTTGAGCCACGCCCCCTCAAGTAGAAAGGGGCGTGGCCTTATCACCGTATGCTAATGAGGTGTGAAGCCACGCCCCCAAATAGGCGGAGCCTCACTGCTGTATGCTAATGAGGCATGAAGCCACGCCCCCAATGGGCTTGTGCCTAAAGGGGCGGAGCCTCAGTATCGCATGCTAATGAGGCTCGAAGCCACGCCTACTTACTATATGCTAATGAGCTAGGAATCCACGCCCACAATAGGCTCGAGTCCAAAGGGGCGGGGCCTCAGTGTCGTATGCTAATGAGGACTGAAGCCACACCCCCAAAGGGCCGGAGCTTGACTGCTCTAGGCTAATGAGGCATGAAGCTCCGCCCCCTTCAAGTCTCGTACGTGGGCGGGGCCTCGTATGCTAATGAGACACAAAGCCACGCCCCCAATAGGCTTAAGTCCAATGGGGCGGGGCCTCAGAATCGTATGCAAATGAGGCATGAAGCTCCGCCCCATCTAGATACAAGTATCATTAGTGGGCGGGGCCTCATATGCTAATGAGGCTTGAAGCCACGCCCCCAATAGGCTTGAATCCAAAGGGGCGGAGCCTCAGTCTCATATGCTAATGAACCATGAAGCCACGCCCCCAATAGGCTGGAGTCCAAAGGGGCGGGGCCTCGTATGCTAATGAGGCACTAAGCCATTCCCCTCCCTATACTTATAATGGGGGCCTGCAATACCATTAACAGCCACAAGGCGGCGCTATAATGGAGCCCATTGGGTATAATGGGGCCCATAGGGTATAATCGGGACCATAGGGTTTAATGGGAGCTGCAATACCCTCAGCGGCCACAAGGTGGCGCTATAATAGAGCCCATAGGGTTTAATGGGGCCCATAGGATATAATGGGGGCCTGCAATACCATTAACAGCCACAAGGCGGCGCTATAATGGAGTCCATAGGGTTTAATGGGGCCCATAGGGTTTAATGGGGCCCATAGGGTTTAATGGGGTCTGCAGTCTCCAGTCTAAAGGGGCAGAGCCCCATATGCTAATGAGCCATGAAGCCACACCCCCGGTAGGCTGGAGTCCAAAGGGGCGGAGCCTCATTGCCGTATGCTAATGAGCTTATCCAAGGGGGCGGGACCTAGTTATTATATGCTAATGAGGACTGAAGCCCCGCCCCTTCCAGGCTTGAGCCACGCCCCCTCAAGTAGAAAGGGGCGGGGCCTTATCACCGTATGCTAATGAGGTGTGAAGCCACGCCCCCTCGAGCCTAAAGGGGCGGGGCCTTATCATCGTATGCTAATGAGTTATGAAGCCACGCCCCCAAAGGGGCGGAGCCTCACTACTGTATGCTAATGAGACACAAAGCCACGCCCCCAATAGGCTTAAGTCCAATGGGGCGGGGCCTCAGAATCGTATGCAAATGAGGCATGAAGCTCCGCCCCATCTAGATACAAGTATCATTAGTGGGCGGGGCCTCATATGCTAATGAGGCTTGAAGCCACGCCCCCAATAGGCTTGAATCCAAAGGGGCGGAGCCTCAGTCTCATATGCTAATGAACCATGAAGCCACGCCCCCAATAGGCTGGAGTCCAAAGGGGCGGGGCCTCGTATGCTAATGAGGCACTAAGCCACGCCCCTCCCTATACTTATAATGGGGGCCTGCAATACCATTAACAGCCACAAGGCGGCGCTATAATGGAGCCCATAGGGTTTAATGGAGCCCATAGGGTATAATGGGGGCCTGCAATACCATTAACAGCCACAAGGCGGCGCTATAATGGAGCCCATAGGGTTTAATGGGGCCCTTAAGGTTTAATGGGAGATGCAATACCCTCAGCGGCCACAAGGCGGCGCTATAATAGAGCCCATAGGGTTTAATGGGGCCCATAGGGTATAATGGGGGCCTGCAATACCATTAACAGCCACAAGGCGGCGCTATAATGGAGCCCATAGGGTATAATGGGGCCCATAGGGTTTAATGGGAGCTGCAATACCCTCAGCGGCCACAAGGTGGCGCTATAATAGAGCCCATAGGGTTTAATGGGGCCCATAGGGTATAATGGGGGCCTGCAATACCATTAACAGCCACAAGGCGGCGCTATAATGGAGCCCATAGGGTATAATGGGGCCCATAGGGTATAATCGGGACCATAGGGCTTAATGGGAGCTGCAATACCCTCAGCGGCCACAAGGTGGCGCTATAATAGAGCCCATAGGGTTTAATGGGGCCCATAGGATATAATGGGGGCCTGCAATACCATTAACAGCCACAAGGCGGCGCTATAATGGAGTCCATAGGGTTTAATGGGGCCCATAGGTTTTAATGGGGCCCATAGGATATAATGGGGGCTGCAATACCATTAACAGCCACAAGGCGGCGCTTAACGGAGCCCATAGGGTTTAATGGGGTCCATAGGGTTTAATGGGGACGATAGGGATTAATGGAGGCTGCAATACCATTAACAGCCACAAGGCGGCGCTATAATGGAGCCCATAGGGTTTAATCGGGACCATAGGGTTTAATGGGAGCTGCAATACCCTCAGCGGCCACAAGGTGGCGCTATAATAGAGCCCATAGGGTTTAATGGGGCCCATAGGATATAATGGGGGCCTGCAATACCATTAACAGCCACAAGGCGGCGCTATAATAGAGCTCATAGGGTTTAATGGGGCCCATAGGGTTTAATGGGGCCCATAGGGTTTAATGGGGTCTGCAGTCTCCAGTCTAAAGGGGCAGAGCCCCATATGCTAATGAGCCATGAAGCCACACCCCCGGTAGGCTGGAGTCCAAAGGGGCGGAGCCTCATTGCCGTATGCTAATGAGCTTATCCAAGGGGGCGGGACCTAGTTATTATATGCTAATGAGGACTGAAGCCCCGCCCCTTCCAGGCTTGAGCCACGCCCCCTCAAGAAGAAAGGGGCGGGGCCTTATCACCGTATGCTAATGAGGTGTGAAGCCACGCCCCCAAATAGGCGGAGCCTCACTACTGTATGCTAATGAGGCATGAAGCCACGCCCCCAATGGGCTTGTGCCTAAAGGGGCGGAGCCTCAGTATCGCATGCTAATGAGGCTCGAAGCCACGCCTACTTACTATATGCTAATGAGCTAGGAATCCACGCCCACAATAGGCTCGAGTCCAAAGGGGCGGGGCCTCAGTGTCGTATGCTAATGAGGACTGAAGCCACACCCCCAAAGGGCCGGAGCTTGACTGCTCTAGGCTAATGAGGCATGAAGCTCCGCCCCCTTCAAGTCTCGTACGTGGGCGGGGCCTCGTATGCTAATGAGACACAAAGCCACGCCCCCAATAGGCTTAAGTCCAATGGGGCGGGGCCTCAGAATCGTATGCAAATGAGGCATGAAGCTCCGCCCCATCTAGATACAGGTATAATTAGTGGGCGGGGCCTCATATGCTAATGAGGCTTGAAGCCACGCCCCCAATAGGCTTGAATCCAAAGGGGCGGAGCCTCAGTCTCATATGCTAATGAACCATGAAGCCACGCCCCCAATAGGCTGGAGTCCAAAGGGGCGGGGCCTCGTATGCTAATGAGGCACTAAGCCACGCCCCTCCCTATACTTATAATGGGGGCCTGCAATACCATTAACAGCCACAAGGCGGCGCTATAATGGAGCCCATAGGGTTTAATGGGGCCCATAGGGTATAATCGGGACCATAGGGTTTAATGGGAGCTGCAATACCCTCAGCGGCCACAAGGTGGCGCTATAATAGAGCCCATAGGGTTTAATGGGGCCCATAGGATATAATGGGGGCCTGCAATACCATTAACAGCCACAAGGCGGCGCTTAACGGAGCCCATAGGGTTTAATGGGGTCCATAGGTTTTAATGGGGCCCATAGGATATAATGGGGGCTGCAATACCATTAACAGCCACAAGGCGGCGCTTAACGGAGCCCATAGGGTTTAATGGGGTCCATAGGGTTTAATGGGGACGATAGGGATTAATGGAGGCTGCAATACCATTAACAGCCACAAGGCGGCGCTATAATGGAGCCCATAGGTTTAATGGGGCCCATAGGGTTTAATGGGGGCCTGCAATACCATTAACAGCCACAAGGCGGCGCTATAATGGAGCCCATAGGGTTTAATCGGGACCATAGGGTTTAATGGGAGCTGCAATACCCTCAGCGGCCACAAGGTGGCGCTATAATAGAGCCCATAGGGTTTAATGGGGCCCATAGGATATAATGGGGGCCTGCAATACCATTAACAGCCACAAGGCGGCGCTATAATAGAGCTCATAGGGTTTAATGGGGCCCATAGGGTTTAATGGGGCCCATAGGGTTTAATGGGGTCTGCAGTCTCCAGTCTAAAGGGGCAGAGCCCCATATGCTAATGAGCCATGAAGCCACACCCCCGGTAGGCTGGAGTCCAAAGGGGCGGAGCCTCATTGCCGTATGCTAATGAGCTTATCCAAGGGGGCGGGACCTAGTTATTATATGCTAATGAGGACTGAAGCCCCGCCCCTTCCAGGCTTGAGCCACGCCCCCTCAAGAAGAAAGGGGCGGGGCCTTATCACCGTATGCTAATGAGGTGTGAAGCCACGCCCCCAAATAGGCGGAGCCTCACTACTGTATGCTAATGAGGCATGAAGCCACGCCCCCAATGGGCTTGTGCCTAAAGGGGCGGAGCCTCAGTATCGCATGCTAATGAGGCTCGAAGCCACGCCTACTTACTATATGCTAATGAGCTAGGAATCCACGCCCACAATAGGCTCGAGTCCAAAGGGGCGGGGCCTCAGTGTCGTATGCTAATGAGGACTGAAGCCACACCCCCAAAGGGCCGGAGCTTGACTGCTCTAGGCTAATGAGGCATGAAGCTCCGCCCCCTTCAAGTCTCGTACGTGGGCGGGGCCTCGTATGCTAATGAGACACAAAGCCACGCCCCCAATAGGCTTAAGTCCAATGGGGCGGGGCCTCAGAATCGTATGCAAATGAGGCATGAAGCTCCGCCCCATCTAGATACAGGTATAATTAGTGGGCGGGGCCTCATATGCTAATGAGGCTTGAAGCCACGCCCCCAATAGGCTTGAATCCAAAGGGGCGGAGCCTCAGTCTCATATGCTAATGAACCATGAAGCCACGCCCCCAATAGGCTGGAGTCCAAAGGGGCGGGGCCTCGTATGCTAATGAGGCACTAAGCCACGCCCCTCCCTATACTTATAATGGGGGCCTGCAATACCATTAACAGCCACAAGGCGGCGCTATAATGGAGCCCATAGGGTTTAATGGGGCCCATAGGGTATAATCGGGACCATAGGGTTTAATGGGAGCTGCAATACCCTCAGCGGCCACAAGGTGGCGCTATAATAGAGCCCATAGGGTTTAATGGGGCCCATAGGATATAATGGGGGCCTGCAATACCATTAACAGCCACAAGGCGGCGCTATAATGGAGCCCATAGGGTATAATGGGGCCCATAGGGTATAATGGGGGCCTGCTATACCATTAACAGCCACAAGGCGGCGCTATAACGGAGCCCATAGTGTTTAATGGGGTCCATAGGGTTTAATGGGGACCATAGGGATTAATGGGGCCTGCAATACCAAAAGCGGCCACCAGGTGGCGCTCTAACATAAGCTATATGGGACCCCATAGGGTTTAATGGAGCCCATAGGGTTTAATGGGGGCTGCAATACCATTAACAGCCACAAGGCGGCGCTATAATGGAGCCCATAGGGTATAATGGAGCCCATAGGGTATAATGGGGCCCATAGGGTATAATGGGGGCCTGCTATACCATTAACAGCCACAAGGCGGCGCTATAACGGAGCCCATAGTGTTTAATGGGGTCCATAGGGTTTAATGGAGCCCATAGGGTTTAATGGGGGCCTGCAATACCATTAACAGCCACAAGGCGGCGCTATAATGGAGCCCATAGGGTATAATGGGGCCCATAGGGTATAATGGGGCCCATAGGGTTTAATGGGGCCCATAGGGTATAATGGGGGCTGCAATACTATTAACTGCCACAAGGCGGCGCTATAATGGAGCCCATAGGGTTTAATCGGGACCATAGGGTTTAATGGGAGCTGCAATATCCTCAGCGGCCACAAGGTGGCGCTATAATAGAGCCCATAGGGTTTAATGGGGCCCATAGGGTATAATGGGGGCCTGCAATACCATTACCAGCCACAAGGCGGCGCTATAATGGAGCCCATAGGGTTTAATGGGGTCCATAGGGTTTAATGGGGACCATAGGGATTAATGGGGCCTGCAATACCAATAGCGGCCACCAGGTGGCGCTCTAACATAAGCTATATGGGACACCATAGGGTTTAATGGAGCCCATAGGGTTTAATGGGGGCTGCAATACCATTAACAGCCACAAGGCGGCGCTATAATGGAGCCCATAGGGTATAATGGGGCCCATAGGGTATAATGGGGCCCATAGGGTATAATGGGGGCTGCAATACCATTAACAGCCACAAGGCGGCGCTATAATGGAGCCCATAGGGTTTAATGGGGCCCATAGGGTATATTATTTATAGAGTCTTATTTATTGACAATGAAGTCTTATTTATTAGGAATGTTTAATTAGCAATGGAGTCTTACTTAGTGGCAATGGAATCTTCTTTTCAAGAAAAGGAGTCATAATTATAAGCAATGGAGTCTTATTTATTAGGAGTGGAATCTTATTTATTCGCAATATAGTCTTACTAATTAGCAATTGAGTCTTATTTATTGACAATGGAGTCCTACTGATTGGCAATGGAGCCTTATTTATTGGCAATGGAGTTATATTTATTGGCAGTGGTGCCTTAGATATTGGCAATGCAGTCTTATTTATTAGCAATTGGGTCTTACTAATTAGCTGTGGAGTTATATTTATTATCAGTCGAGTCTTATTTATTGGCAATGGAGTCTTATTAACACCAGTGGAACTTTATTAGCTATAGAGCAGTATTAGTATTTGATGGAGCATTCTTAATGAGCGATGTAACATTATTAAAGCACTACAGCATTATTATTGAAATTCAGCATTATTAGCAATGGACTATTAGTAATTAGCAACGGAATGTTATTAAGTAATGATGGAGCATTATTAGTTATTGATTTAGTATTAATATCGATGGACTACTATTAATTCTCAATGGAGAATGATTAATTGCCAATGGCAAATTATTAGTGATGGAATAATATTAATTAGCAATGGAGTAGTATTAGTGATGGAGCATTATTAATTAGCAATAGGCCATTATTATGGTGATGAAGGTGATGACGATGAAGATAGATGGTCCTACAGCACACAATGGGACGATCCTACAGCACACAATGGGACAATCCTACAGCACACAATGGGGTCCTGCAGCCCATGGGATGATCCTACAGCCCATGGGATGATCCTACAGCCCATGGGATGATCCTACAGCCCATGGGATGATCCTACAGCCCATGGGATGATCCTACAGCCCATGGGATGATCCTACAGCCCATGGGATGATCCTACAGCACACAGTGGGGTCAGTGGTGCACAATGGGGTCCAGCAGCCAATGGGATGATCCTGCAGCCAATCGGTGACTGGTGTTTCATTGTGCACACAGATGCTGAGCTGACACACATGGATGCGGAGCGGCAACAATCTGGACTCAGTGGAGGAATCCAACGTGCAGCATGTGAGGATGGAAAGCAGGGAGGATTAAATAAAGGGATCAGCACTGCAATAGGAACAACAGGATGGATATGGGGTATAAGGGATGGTTAATAAAGGCATCAGCACTGCAATAGGAACAACAGGATGGATATGGGGTATAAGGGATGGTTAATAAAGGCATCAGCACTGCAATAGGAACAACAGGATGAATATGGGGTATAAGGCAGGGATGGCTCATAAAGGCACCAACACACAACAGGAACAGCATAGGGACAAAACGCCATCCAGCTATGGGATATAAGGCCATTATACAGACACACACACAGACACACACACAGACACACACCTCACATCAGTTCTCTATTGGGTTTAATGGAGGCCTATGGGGTCTTATGGGGTCTCTATGGGGTCCTATGGAGTTCAAATGGGTCTTATGGGGTCCTATGGGGTTCAAATGGGACCTATGGGTTCCAATTACGGCCTATCGGGTCTCTATGGGGTCCTATGGGGTTCAAATGGGGCCTATGGGGTCTCTATGGGGGCCAGTGAGGTCTTATGGGGTATATGCACACACACGTACACACACACACACGTACACACACACGTACACACACACGTACACACACACACACGTACACACACACACACGTACACACACACACACGTACACACACACACACGTACACACACACACACGTACACACACACACACGTACACACACACACACGTACACACACACACACGTACACACACACACACGTACACACACACACACGTACACACACACACACGTACACACACACACACGTACACACACACACACGTACACACACACATCATGCCCCATAAATATCCCAGAAGATCCCATTAAGCCCCATAAGGACCCCATAACATCCCATAGGCCCTTATTAAACCCCCATAGAGATCCCATAAGACCCCATTAAACCCCATCGGACACCCTAAGGCCCCATTAAACCCCATAGAGACCCCATAAAGGCCCCAAACGATCCCATAAAACCCCATAGCGCCCATTAAACCCCATAGTGACCATAGAGGACATTAATAGCAGCAGTCTGAATCTCCCTTTGCATTGCAGCCCTATTAACAGCAATGGGAGCTACAACAGCGCCGCCTTGTGGACACAACGCAGAACTGCAACGGAGGAGCAACAGCAGCAATAAAGAACTGAATGGAGCCATGGGGGAACAGAAACGAACTTGGGGGGCAGAATACGATGGCTGGACTTGGGGGGCAGAACGTGATGGCGGCACTTATGGGGCACGACACACAGGCTGGACTTGGGGGGCAGAAAGAGATGGCTGCATTTGGGGGCAGCAAAAGGCAATGGCTGCATTTGGGGGCAGCAAGAAGGGCACTGCAATAAGAATTAAGCACTGAAGTGCAGAAATGAGCTCTGGAACGTTACCTTGGGTCTCAGTATGGAACAGATCCAACACAGTCAGTGTGTGCTGCTCTTATCTGCTGGGCAGGCAATTCCCGGCCAGCAAAGTTGAGTTCCGAGGCGTTCCAGGCAATGCAGGTTTCTGTTCCTCGCTGTTCTCATCAGGAGCTGCACATCTCTCAGGGCTCTGCTGGCACCTGTTGGACACAATGCAACAATGAAGGCACTACCCACATGTGCAGGGCAGCACCTTTTGCACAAGCAGGCACTGCAGTGGTCGGGATACCTAAAAATGGCAGAGCTCACAGCCCTGAAACAAAGCAGAAACCAAAGACAAACACTCACCCACAGCCCGCAGGAGGCAAACTCCAGGGAGAAACACCACCCGTACAGCTGCTGACACTTCAATGTGGTCAGGCTGCCCCAGAAATGAGGGCAGCACAGCCCTGACATAAAGAACCCCTCACCCCAATCCAAGGCCCAGAGCTCACCCCACACTCCAAAGGAAGCAGTCCCCAAGGAGAGATACTGCCCTCATGGCTGCCAGCCTTCCAATGCAGCTATGAGCCCCAACAGGGGCAGATCACAGCCCTGCAATAAGGCAGGAATCACTCACCCCTTCCCGAGGAGCGGGGCTCACCCCACAGAAAACAGTCTGCAAGGAGATATGTGTCCCTTGCAGGTGGCACCCCTTAAATATGGTCACAACCCCCTGAGAAAAACAGAGCTCCCAGCCCCAAAATAAAGGAATCACTCACCTCATTCCAGAGACAAACAGCCCACACTCCCAAGGAAGCAATCAGGTACAGATGCTGCTCCTGCCGCTGCCAGCCCTGAAATGGGGTCAGGATCCACTAAAAAGAGAAAAACACAGCCTTAAAATAAGGAAAGGATCGCTCACCCCACTCCATGGCTCACCCCATAAGGAAGGGAACACTCACCCCACCCCACAAGGAAGGGAACACTCACCCCACTCCATGGCTCACCCCCACACTCCTAAGCAATGGAGGGCTATAGGGGGCAATGGGATGATGGGGGGCTATAGGGGGACATTAGCAGCAATTTTATATATCATAAGTAAACCAACAATAGACGACCATCTATTTCATACTCAGTCACACACACTGCCGGCTTCACACTGCACTGAGTCAGAGCTGCAGGCCTTCTTTCAAGCGCTTTGATAGCACTGACTGCAATACACGGTACCTGGCCATAAGCAATAGATGGGAACAGCAGCACGAACACCCCGTTATCGTTGCCATGGCTGAGAACAGCAACGAGGCAACAACCTGCAGCTCCTGCTGCGACGCTCCCGGACTTTTCCCTGCGTCCAAACGCTGTTCCACGGTCCGACTGTTGTTCCCCGGGCAGGAACTGCCGGCAGCTTTTCTACCCCAGCCGGAACCAACCGGACCCGGGAGCTCACCCGGCCGGGGGCAGCGACGATCGCTGCGCTTCTACCCCGCGTAGGACGGCTCCGTCCGGCTGACGGGCTGCCCTGATCCCACGCACAAACCGCTCCGCCGATGGAGGCTCCTTGTCGGCTCCCGCGGGGTTCGGCTGAGGGAGAACGAACGAGAAACCGCGGGGCGCGGCAAAGGCGGGAGAGAACGCCGCTAAAATAGGAGGTCGCCATTTTGGACATGCGCAGTAGCGCTTTTCCGCCGCCGTTTTGGACATGCGCAGTAGCGTCCCTTCCAGCGCGGTGCATTGTGGGATATAACGCGGCAGGAGGAGGTCGGCATTTTGGACAAGCGCAGTAGCGCTTTTCCGCCGCCATTGTGGACATGCGCAGTAGCGTCCCTTCTGCCGCGGTGCATTGTGGGATATCCCGCCAAAATTGGAGGTCGCCATTTTGGACATGCGCAGTAGCGCTTCTCCGACGCCATTTTGGACATGCGCAGTAGCGGCCCTTCTGCCGCGGTGCATTGTGGGATATCCCGCCAAAATTGGAGGAGGCCATTTTGGACATGCGCAGTAGAGTTTTTCCGCCGCCATTTTGGACATGCGCAGTAGCGTACCTTCCGCCGTGGTGCATTGTGGGATATCCCGCCAAAATTGGAGGACGCCATTATGGACATGCGCAGTAGCGCTTCTCCGACGCCATTTTGGACATGCGCAGTAGCGTCCCTTCTGCCGCGGTGCATTGTGGGGTATCCCGCCAAAATTGGAGGAGGCCATTTTGGACATGCGCAGTAGCGCTGTATTCGCCGCCATTTTGGACATGCGCAGTAGCGTCCCTTCTGCCGCGGTGCATTGTGGGATATCCCGCCAAAATTGGAGGGCGCCATTTTGGACATGCGCAGTAGCGCTGTATTCGCCGCCATTTTGGACATGCGCAGTAGCGTACCTTCTGCCGCGGTGCATTGTGGGATATCCCGCCAAAATTGGAGGGCGCCATTTTGGACATGCGCAGTAGCGCTGTATTCGCCGCCATTTTGGACATGCGCAGTAGCGTCCCTTCTGCCGCGGTGCATTGTGGGATATCCCGCCAAAATTGGAGGACGCCATTTTGGACATGCGCAGTAGCGCTGTATTCGCCGCCATTTTGGACATGCGCAGTAGCGTCCCTTCTGCCGCGGTGCATTGTGGGATATCCCGCCAAAATTGGAGGACGCCATTTTGGACATGCGCAGTAGCGCTTCTCCGACGCCATTTTGGACATGCGCAGTAGCGTCCCTTCCGGCAATATAGTCTTATTAGTTGTTAGTTTATTAGTTTATATTTCCGGAAATATAGTTTTATTTCAATTAATCTTTTTGATTGGCAATGGAGTCTCATTTATGGGCAATGGAGCCTTACAATCAATACACTCTTACTTATTGGCAATGGACTCTTATTTAATGGCAATGGACTCTTAAGTCTTAATGGAGTTATATTTATTAGCAATGGAGTCTCATTTATTAGCTATAGAGTCTTACTAATTAGCATTGTAGTCTTGTCTGTTGGCAATAGAGTCTTATTTATTGACAATGAAGTCTTATTTATTAGGAATGTTTAATTAGCAATGGAGTCTTACTTATTGGCAATGGACTCTTCAAGAAAAGGAGTCATAATTATAAGCAATGGAGTCTTATTTATTAGGAGTGGAATCTTATTTATTCGCAATATAGTCTTACTAATTAGCAATTGAGTCTTATTTATTGACAATGGAGTCCTACTGATTGGCAATGGAGCCTTATTTATTGGCAATGGAGTTATATTTATTGGCAGTGGTGTCTTAGATATTGGCAATGGAGTCTTATTTATTAGTAATTGGGTCTTACTAATTAGCTGTGGAGTTACATTTATTATCAGTCGAGTCTTATCTATTGGCAATGGAGTCTTATTAACACCAGTGGAACTTTATTAGCTATAGAGCAGTATTAGTATTTGATGGAGCATTCTTAATGAGCGATGTAACATTATTAAAGCACTACAGCATTATTATTGAATTTCAGCATTATTAGCAATGGACTATTAGTAATTAGCAATGGAATGTTATTAAGTAATGATGGAGCATTATTAGTTATTGATTTAGTATTAATATCGATGGACTATTATTAATTCTCAATGGAGAATGATTAATTGCCAATGGCAAATTATTAGTGATGGAATAATATTAATTAGCAATGGAGTAGTATTAGTGATGGAGCATTATTAATTAGCAATAGGCCATTATTATGGTGATGAAGGTGATGACGATGGAGATAGATGGTCCTACAGCACACAATGGGACGATCCTACAGCACACAATGGGACGATCCTACAGCACACAATGGGACGATCCTACAGCCCATGGGATGATCTTACACCCAATGGGATGATCCTACAGCACACAGTGGGGTCTGTGGTGCACAGTGGGGTCCAGCAGCCAATGGGATGATCCTGCAGCCAATCGGTGACTGGTGTTTCATTGTGCACACAGATGCTGAGCTGACACACATGGATGCGGAGCGGCAACAATCTGGACTCAGTGGAGGAATCCAACGTGCAGCATGTGAGGATGGAAAGCAGGGAGGATTAAATAAAGGGATCAGCACTGCAATAGGAACAACAGGATGGATATGGGGTATAAGGGATGGTTAATAAAGGCATCAGCACTGCAATAGGAACAACAGGATGGATATGGGGTATAAGGGATGGTTAATAAAGGCATCAGCACTGCAATAGGAACAACAGGATGGATATGGGGTATAAGGCAGGGATGGCTCATAAAGGCACCAACACACAACAGGAACAGCATAGGGACAAAACGCCATCCAGCTATGGGATATAAGGCCATTATACAGACACACACAGACACACACAGACACACACAGACACACACAGACACACACAGACACACACAGACACACACAGACACACACAGACACACACAGACACACACAGACACACACAGACACACACAGACACACACAGACACACACAGACACACACAGACACACACAGACACACACAGACACACACAGACACACACAGACACACACAGACACACACAGACACACACCACACATCAGGTCTCTATGGGGTTTAATGGAGGCCTATGGGGTCTTATGGGGTGTCTATGGAGTCCTATGGAGTTCAAAAGGGTCTTATGGGGTCCTATGGGGTCCAAATGGGGCCTATGGGGTTGCTATGGGGTTCAAATGGGTCCTATGGGGTCTCTATGGAGTCCTTTTGGGTCTCTATGGGGTTTAACAGGGGCCAGTGAGGTCTTATGGGGTATATGCACACATATATACACACACATATACACACACACATCATGGCCCATAAATATCCCAGAAGACCCCATTAAACCCCATAAGGGCCCCATAACATCCCATAGGCCCTTATTAAACCCTCATAGGGATCCCATAAGACCCCATTAAACCCCATCGGACACCCAAAGGCCCCATTAAACCCCATAGAGACCCCATAAAGGCCCCAAATGATCCCATAAAACCCCATAGCGCCCATTAAACCCCATAGTGACCATAGAGGACATTAATAGCAGCAGTCTGAATCTCCCTTTGCATTGCAGCCCTATTAACAGCAATGGGAGCTACAACAGCGCCGCCTTGTGGACACAACGCAGAACTGCAACGGAGGAGCAACAGCAGCAATAAAGAACTGAATGGAGCCATGGGGGAACAGAAACGAACTTGGGGGGCAGAATGTGATGGCGGCACTTATGGGGCGCAACGCATAGGCTGCACTTGGGGGGCAGAACGTGATGGCAGCACTTGGGTGGCAAAAGGCAATGGCTGCCATTGGGGGCAGCAAGAAGGGCACTGCACTCAGCATTCAGCACTGCAGTGCAGCAATGAGCTCTGGCTCATGAGCTCAAGTCCCACTAAGGAACAGATCCAACACAGTCAGTGTGTGCTGCTCTTACCTGCAGGGCAGGCAATTCCCGCTCAGCAAAGTTGAGTTCCGAGGCGTTCCAGGCAATGCAGGTTTCTGTTCCTCGCTGTTCTCATCGGGAGCCGCGCATCTCTCGGGGCTCTGCTGGCACCTGTTGGACACGACACGGCAATGAAGGCGCTGCCCACATCTGCAGGTACCACACTGTGAACAATGCTGTTACCTGCAGCAATAGGGCTGGGAACACAAGCAGGCACTGAGTGAGTAACATGGATGGAGGCTGATTGATTGGCAATGGAGTCTGCATTATTAGCAATGGAATCTAATTAGCAATGGAGTCTTATTTATTGGCAATGGAGTCCTATTTATTAGCCGTGGAGTCTTATTTATTGGCAATAGATTGTAATTTATTAGCAAATGAGTCTTAATTATTAACAATGGAGTCTTATTTATTAGCAAACGAGTCTTATTTATTAGGAATGGAATCTTATTTATTTGCAATGCAGACTTACATATTAGCAATGAACTCTTATTTATCAGCAATGGAGTCTTAATTATAAGCAATGCAGTCGTATTTATTGGCAACGGAGTCTAATAAGGAATGGAGTCTTAATTGTTGGCAATGGAGTCTTATTAATTAGCAATGGAGTCTTATTTATTGGCCTTGGAGTTCTATTTATTGGCAATGGAGTTCAATTTCTTGGCAATGGAGACTCATTAATTGGCACTGGAGCCTTACTTATTCACAATGGAATCTCATTATTACCAATGGAGATTTATTGATTAGGAATTGAATCTTATTTATTGTCAATGGAGTCTTATTTATTAGCAATGAAGTCTTATTTATTAGCAATATAGTCTTCCTTTGCAATGGAGTCTTATTTATTGGCAGTGGAGTCTTAGTTATTGGCAATGGAGTCATAGTAATTAGCTAAGGAGTCTAATTAGCAGTGGATTCTTATTTATTGGAAATAGACTCTTACTTATTAACAATGGAGTTTAATTTATTGGCAATGGACTCTTATTTATTGGCAACGGAGTCTTATTATTACCAGTGGAACTTTATTAGCTCTAAAGCGGAATTAGTATATGACGGAGCATTATTAATTAGCAATTGACCATTATTATTATGATGGAGGTGATGATGATGGAGGTGATGATGATGGAGATAGATGATCCTACCGCATACAAAGGGGTTCTTCAGGCATGGGATGATCCTACCGCACACAATGGGGTCCTGCAGGCAATAAGATGATCCTGCAGCCAATCGGTGACTGGTGTTTCATTGTGCACACAGATGCTGAGCTGACACACATGGATGCGGAGCGGCAACAATCTGGACTCAGAAGAGGAATCCAACGTGCAGGGTGGATTAATAAAGGCTTCAGCACTGCAATAGGAACTACAGGATGGGTATGGGGTGTGAGGGGTGTATAATTATACACACAGATATATACACACAGATATACACACACAACCTTTTCTTGCCCCTCACCCATATTAAACCCCTTTTTCTTGCCCCCCACCCCCATTAAACCCCTTTTTCTTCCCCCCACGCCCATTACACCCCCCTTTTCTTGCTCCCCACCCATATTAAACCCCTTTTTCTTGCCCCCCACCCCCATTAAACCCCATTTCCTTGCCCCTCACCCCCATTAAACCCCATTTCCTTGCCCCCCCACCCATATTCAACCCATTTTCTTGCCCCGAACCCCAATTAAACCCCTTTTTCTTGCCCCCCACCCCCATTAAACCCATTTTCTTGCCCCCCAACCCCATTAAACCCCCTTTTCTTACCCCCAAAATTATTAAACCCACTTTTCTTGCCCCCCAACCATATTAAACCCCTTTTTCTTGCACCCCACCCCCATTAAATCCCATTTCTTGCCACCCATCCCCATTAAACCCCCTTTTCTTGCCCCCCACCTTCATTTAACCCATTTTTATTGCCCCCCACCCCCATTCAACCCCTTTTTCTTGCCCCCCACCCATATTAAACGTACTCTTCTTGCCCCCCACCCATATTAAACCCACATTGCTTGACCGCCCCCCCATTAAACCCCCTATTCTTGCCCCACATCCATATTAAACCCTTTTTATTGCCCCCCAACCATATTAAACCCCTTTTTCTTGCCCCCCACCCCCATTAAACCCCCTTTCTTGCCCCCCACCCATATTAAACCCACTTTTCATGCCCCCCACCCATATTAAACCTACTTTTCTTGCCTCCCACCCATATTAAACCCACATTTCTTGCCCCTCACCCCCATTAATCCCTTTTTTCTTGCCCCCCAACCTCATTAAACCCCATTTTCTTGCCTCCCACTCCCATTAATCCCACTTTTCTTGCCACCCACCCATATTAAACCCCCTTTTCTTGCCCCCCCACCCATATTAAACCCCCTTTTCTTGCCCCCCACCCATATTAAACCCCCTTTTCTTGCCCCCAACCCCCATTAAAACCCCTTTTTCTTGCCCCCCACCCCCATTAAACCCCCTTTTCTTGCCCCCCACCCATATTAAACCCACATTTCTTAACCCCACCCCCATTAAACCCCCTATTCTTGCTCCCCATCCATATTAAACCCCTTTTTATTGCCCCCCACCCATATTAAACCCCTTTTTATTGCCCCCCACCCTCATTAAACCCCCTTTTCTTGCCCCCCACCCCCATTAAACCCACTTTACTTGCCCCCCACCCATATTAAACCCCCTTTCTTGCCCCCCACACATATTAAAACCACTTTTCTTGCCCCCCAACCATAGTAAACCCACATTTCTTGCCCCTCACCCCATTAATCCCTTTTTTCTTGCCCCCCAACCTCATTAAACCCCTTTTTCTTGCCCCCCACTGCCATTAAACCCCCTTTTCTTGAACTCAAGCCATATTAAACCCCCTTTTCTAGCCCCCCACCCCCATTAAACCCCTTTTTCTTGACCCCACCCCAATTAAACCCATTTTTCTTGCCCCCCACACCCATTAAACCCCTTATTCTTGCTCCCCACCCCCATTAAACCCCCTTCTCTTGACCCCACCCCTATTAAACCCATTTTCTTTTCTCCCACCCCTATTAAACTCCTTTTTCTTGCCTCCCACCCCCATTAAACCCCTTTTTCTTGCCCCCCACCCATATTCAACCCCTTTTCTTGCCCCCCAACCATATTAAACCCCCTTTTCTTGCCCGCCACCCATATGAAACCCCTTTTTCTTGCCTCCCACCCCCATTAAACCCCTTTTTCTTGCCTCCCACCCCCATTAAACCCATTTTTCTTGCCCCCCACCCCCATTAAACCCCCTTTTCTTGCCCCCAACACATATTAAACTCCTTTTTCTTGGCTCCAACCCCCATTAAACACCCTTTTCTTGCCCCCCACCCATATTAAACCCACATTTCTTGACCCCACCCCCATTAAACCCCCTATTCTTGCCCCCCATCCATATTAAACCCCTTTTTCTTGACCCCCAACCATATTAAACCCCTTTTTATTGCCCCCCACCCCCATTAAACCCCCTTTTCTTGCCCCCCACCCCCATTAAACCCACTTTTCTTGCCCCCCACCCATAATAAACCCTCATTCCTTGCCCCCCACCCATATTAAACACCCCCTTTTCTTGCCCCCCACCCATATTAAACCACTTTTTCTTGCCCCCTATCCCCATTAAACCACTTTTCACAAATATACACACCCCCACACACAGACACACCCCCACACCGAGACACACACCGAGACATGCGCAGAGACGCGCACGCAGAGACGCGCGCCCAGATACCCGTGCACCCAGATACACAGATATACACACGCAGATGTACGCACGCACAGATATATACGCACAGATGTACACACACGCACCGATATACACACACGCACCGATATACACACTTGACACATCCCGTCGTGCTGCTCCACTGTACGGTGCTCTGTCACGTTATCCTGTGCAACCCAACAGGTGCAATTTGACACAGTGTGGGTTGTAGTGTGTCACTTAAAGCTTAAAAGAATGTCGTATGTCACACAGAGAGCTTAAAACCATGGAAAAGTTTTACTTTTTTTTCCCCCCTAAAAAAACAATGTTTTTCCTCACTTTAGAAGCAGCTTCAGTTGGGTATTCTAGAATAAAACACACACACACAAAGCTCCACAAAAAAAAAAAAATAAAAAAAAATTAAGCAATTTTTTGTTGTAATTTTCATGTCATTGGTGGGGAAAAAAAGCAACTCGGAAAACAGCAATAAAATGCCCCACAATTTTTTTAGTTGGCATAATATATTTGACAATCTACTAGTTACTCCATTTCTCCATGAAAATTACAACGCCTCTTTACTCCACAGGCAAGACGACATTCAGGGATGCATACAATTAACTCTGCAGTTGCGTGAAGTCCAAAACGCTACACTTAATGCAATAAGCAAATAAGTAAATACATAATTCCCAGTAAAACGCTGCCATCAGTTCTATATATTAAGTACCTTAGGACTGAGATTGCAGTTTACATTTGATCAGCGGAAAGGAGAAGATGATGACAGGAGATCAAAAAGCATGAGCTCTGCTGAGTTCTCCACGCTGACTAAGCAGATTTATCAGTTCAAGGACAGAAGGGAAAGGAGGCAAGGAGTTCAGTTCTTTAGATGCAAGTTACTGACAAAACTGCAACACTCGTGCCAACAAAGCTGAAAAAAACGGGACCCGCTGGTGTTATCAATCCTCTGAACACAGAATCTGATGGGCAATCTGCGGCTTCTTTGAGGGAAACTGTCAGTGTTTAAATGAGAGAAATGCAAACAGGGATATACTCACCTCACTGAACTGTTCAGAGAATTAAAATTAATGATCATCTTCTTGTTTATAACTTGTCGGCAGTTCTTGATAACGGAGAAAATGCATGAGCTAACTTCCTTTTGACTGTCACAAACTCTATTAAAGATCAGGTGGAATGAGATAAACACCGAGAACTAATTTTTATCCTCTAACAATAGCTATTGAAAATCAAGTGGAGATAAATTTGAAATAAACTGCAAGAGTAACTTGCTCTGTGTTGTGTCAAACTTTTACTGTAAGGCATTAAAAGACATTCTGCAAAACAAATAGGTTTCTTGGCTCTTTCCAGTAATTCTGATCATTCATGTCTATTTAATCGTAACAACAGAAATCTTCATTAGTTTTCAGAGCAATCAGTTAAAGAGCATGGAGGTGACAGACAGTCTGGGAATGCTTCCTGATGGCGCTCATTCTGCAGACAGGTCTTGTAACAGAGCGGCTCACACCTGCTACCTTCGCTCCAAAGTTCTCATTCCGCTCAGCAGGAATTGCTACCCACACACAAACAGCGCTTCCAGCCGAGCCTGGGCTCCTTCTCACGAGATCATCCCTAAAAATGGGCTGTATGTGGTTACACCCGGGGTGAGCTCGTCAATAAAACACTCACGGTTGGTCCCAGCAGAGCACAGCGGTGCCGCACAGAAGCCTGTTCCTTTGTAGTTAGTTAGCATTCTGTACTTCGTCACAATAAACCTTCCTTCAGATTTCATGTATTATGATGACAGATGAAGCATCATAACAAACTCTACTAACTCTCTTCCCTGAGCAGACAGGACCAGTCTGACTCAAGGGAGCAGCCGCTCAACCCTACAGACTAACTTCCATCACACTCTTTATGCACCTTTATGCATAGCATACAGTCATTCAAACGGGTTAGATTTTCTATGGGTAGGTAATTCAAAAACAAAAGTTTTATGTTCCTTATAGCCTAGCCAAGCAGAAAAGGCTAATCGCAAACACCTATGATAGCTGGAAATCCAAAATGACAGCTCTCTTCAATTAGCTCATGAAGTATGTAAGATGTACATAGAGCGTGTACGTTTACATGCCTAGATTTCAAAGAGGAACAAAGACGGAAAACAATAGGTAAAAATATTGTGATTCGGCCTAAAATTACATTACAGAAATCAGACTACAGTACGTGGCAAAAAAGTACCCTAAAAATATCACCAAGATGAACTTATGTGACAAATAGGTGCCGTTTCATGCTATATCAAACCCGCAGTGACCCACCATCTCTCCCCTGGCTGGACTCATCCTACTAAAGGAACACACAGCACACGTTTCATCAACTGCATCAGCACAGATCATTCGGGTTCCCTGATATTTCCATGGAATATTTAAGACTCTTTTGAAAATCCTTTGATCCTAAAAAGCTTGTGAGTCACACTAAATGCTTGGGAATAGTTAAAAGAGTTAGTATCAGAACTCAATGCAAATCCCTGGGAGGCTGTACTAACACTTGCCTCACAATACTGGCAATTACAATTGCTCTCCCTTATAAGCTGAGTAATGGCCTTTTTCCTCCTCAAGTTAGTAGAAAAGGTACCAGTTCACATCTCAGAGATGGCTCACTGTATGGAAGCAGTATGCTAATGCACTTCCCATTTCCATCTGTAACGTAGATATATCTATATTTTTCTCAGATGAACGGATCTACTGACCATCAGCCAAATAACAGCTTTTGGTATTAGCACAGTTAGTATTTAAATTAGATGTAACTACATGCTTAAGGCATAGAAGCTTAATTAACTACTCACAAATGAGGATCCTTTGTTTGTTACTTGAGCTTTCACACGGGAGATTAATGGACCGATTTTCATATTTAGCTCCTTGAATACAAACATCGACCTCAAATCATTACTGAAAACTCTGAGAATAAAGTGCAGAAAGGAAAACAACGTTATGACAGTTGCCTTCTTCTATTCTACCATTTTTTTAGCAGCAGAAAAGCATTTTAGTCATATGTATTATGATTAAGTAAAACCAAAATGGAAAGCAATTATTTATGATCACAACCCTGAAAAGGAGAGCAGAGCAGCAGGCCAGCTCGGGAGCACCACCTTCCTTAGAAACAATTCACACTGAATAGTGACCAGCACTAGCAGCATGGACAAAGAGGGGCAGGCCATTTTTAAAGTGAAGTTCTGGAGGACGTGCTGGTCATACCAAGTAAAACCTTGTTCTTTACCAATACAGCTATTGCCCCGCCGAGCACAATTCTGCAGACGCTACAAGCCATACAGACATCACACAGACATCCACAGCACCTATTTCTGGCCTGAAATTGTTTTATGAGTAGAACTTCTGAGACTGGAATTTAAAAAGAAAGAAAGAAAGAACACCACCACAGATGTAGAAAAATAAGCGTGGAAACAGCAACAAAAAAGTTGAGCTCCAGCAAACAGTACTAAACGTTAAGAAGTGCATCATGTATTTTCTAGGAACAGTTCACTGACAGTATTTTGTTTTCTGAACTCAGCTGTCAGTCACTTTATGGCCTACAACACAATTACTGCACAGTTTGGTGGCCTCAGCCCTGGGCTTACCATTTAAATTGTCATGAAGGTATTTAGTTCTGTGTGCAGTGCTGCCAGACGATAAAGTAAATGAGATACAAACACTGAACATCAAATCTCTGCAGGAGGGAACATGAAATGACTGATGTTATTCCCGTAAAGGTGAGGAAATACAAACTTAGCTCAGAAGGAAGATGTTGTCAAGGCAGAAAATCCTCAAGCCTTTAGAAGTAACATAAAACTGATTTCCAAGCAATTGACCAAAACTAAGTACAAGGGGAGCACTCTACACAAGCTGTGCTGTCAGACTGTACAGTCACAGAATTGAAGTGTTGGAAGGGACCTCAAGAGATCACCGGAACCAAACCCCCTTCTAAGGAGGATTCCCACAGCAGGTCATGCAGATGGGCACCAGGATGGGTACTGAATATCTTCATTATCTCCATGGAAAGAGATCCCCGAACTTCCCTGTGCAATCTGCTCCAGGCCTCCATCGCCCTTATCAAAAAGTCCTCCACAGGTTTGTCTGAAATGGCCCTATCAAAACCTAAGGGGTTTTTGTTGCTTTCTTTTGTTTTTCTGCATACTCTCATATTTTTTTGCTGATGCTGTTGTTCTGCATCGGTACTATTAGATCCATTTCCAATTTGTCACTTTATACATATAGTTTTAGTTTATCCACCAGATGGCAGCACAGGATTTCACAATCCTGTGAACTGAGCAGTAGAACGAAGGCTTTATTATAACGTAAGAGGTGCAAACCCTCAAGGCTTCAACAGGTGCTGTTTTATTTATTTAGCAGTGTCTCTTGGCACTCACTTCCACCCATTGAGCACATTTCTGCAGTATAATTAATTTCAGAAACACATCAGAAATCTGTCAGAAATTAAAGAACCAGATAAAATAAAGATGGCTCATTGGAAAGCCAGCAGCACACCAAGACTACAGGGCTGACTTCACCTCCGTCCTGAATATTGCTAAGTGCCATTCTCATCTTTTTCAGAGTAAAACCATTATGCTTAGGTTGGAACAAGGCAAACAACTCGCCTGTTATGCTCAATACCAGCATTTAGTAATCTGTACCTTCAAGCATGTTTTTAGGTAAAAATACAGAAGTAAAGAGCCTTCCTAAGAGAACAGCCTAGGAACACAACAGGACACTTGTAACCTACATACACATTCAGACTGCTGTTATCTTGTACAACAAACAAGTCAGATGAACTTACAGGACAGTGCAGAAAACCCAGCTCATTTATATTCACTCTCAAGTTCTGAAGCTCCAAGGAAACCAGCAGCATCCTTTTTTGGTTTGTTTTTAGTTTATCTGCATATTTCTCTGGATAAACATGGTGAAAGCGATGGCACATTGACTGCATTTTCACTATTTGATCCTTCATGTTCTCGTAGCTCTCAAATGACTCTGGGAAACTAAGCTGAAATGTTGTTCCTCACAAATTCCAATACGTTACATCTTACATCTAAGAAACACTTGAAGATACGCAAAAATGTTCATTATTAAACACCATCATACAGGGTTTCATCAAGGAAAGGGCACTACTCGGCCACACCTTGAGTACTGTGTTCAGTTTTGGGCCCCTCTCTGCAAGAAAGACATTGAGGCCCTGGAATGTGTTCAGAGGGGGGCAACAAAGCTGGTGAGGGGTCTGGAGCACAGGCCTTATGAGGAGCAGCTGAGGGAACTGGGATTGTTCAGCCTGGAGAAGAGGAGGTTCAGGGGAGAGCTTATAGCTCTCTATAACTTCCTGAAGGGAGGTTGTGGTGAGCTGGGGGTTGACCTCTTCTCTCGTGTAGACAGTGATAGAACGAGAGGGAATGGTTTCAAGCTGCGACAGGGGAGGTTCAGGCTGGACATTAGGAAGTATTTCTTCTCAGAAAGGATAGTCAGGCATTGGAATGCACTGCCCAGGGAGGTGGTAGAGTCACCGACCATGGGAGTGTTCAAGAAACGTTTGGATGTTGCGTTGAGGAATATGGTTTAGCTGGGAAGTATTGGTAATGGTTGGACTAGATGATCTTCGAGGTCTTTTCCAACCTGAAAAATTCTGTGATTCTGTGAATAAAAAAGTCAAGTATTAACTCACTTACATTAGCCATTATTTACATTTCAGCCATTCTCTGGTGGCTGGAGACCTTATCTTCATAGTTCAAAGCAGTAAAGAACATGCTACAATCACCGGAGTTAAACAGCGGTCTAAGACAGGGCTTGGTGGGTGAAGAAGGTGGCAAATGATGCCTGCTACTAGGGAAGGGGAGGGGAGAGAACCAGCCGGCGCTGCAGAAAATAGCAGAGGTAGAAGTTGGTTGCTCCTCTCAACAACTGGGAAAACCATACACATCAGACATCTGACACTGCTAACTGCTATGGACACATCTGTGAGAAACCTCTCAAAGTCCACAGTAAGATGTGTATGCCTACAGCACACTGTTCACTACTACAAGCAGTAAGATGTGTATGCCTACAGCACACTGTTCACTACTACAAGCAGTAAGATGTGTATGCCTACAGCACACTGTTCACTACTACAAGCAGTGAGCCTTAAGGTTGATTCTGAGATCTGCACTCACAACCATATCACTCTCACTAGTGCCTGTCACTTCCCCTGTCAGCTATTCTGCGGCCATTCTGCCATCTACAAATGATGACAGCTGGTGCAATAAACACTAAGAGATTTGTGTAAACCTGTGCACCTCCAGCACCTTCTTTCTGTTACGTTTTCTATGTGTCCTTCCTCCCTCCTGTAACTCCTTCGAAGACGCTCAGAGTTCCCTGCTGTAATTCTTACTCTTTAACAGGCAGCACAAGCAGCCTTTCACTCGGTGATCCCAGTGAAGCAGCACAGAGAAGCAATGTTCCCAGCTTCAGTCAGGCTGATGAACGGCAACAACTTCATACTGCATAAGACCGAAGTACAGCACTGACTACAGACAGCTTTTGTTGCCTTTCTTTTCTTGTTCCTTTTCTTCCTTTTTTCCCCCCGAGCTGAGGGGCTGTTTCATTTTGTTTGACATTTTTTGAACTGATGTGTTCTTACAAATGAGTGGCCCATGGCAGCTGCCTGCCAACATAAGTCTTCAGTGATTTACAGCACATGTACCGTATAAAGACAAGCACACACAAAAGTGCAAAAATCTGAAATGGCAAAGGCTGTTACAAAGGGGAAAAAGAAGTGTGAAAAGCTGAAAGGACAAAGGCTGTGTTAACAGCTTGTCTCACAGCCACAAACTGGAATAGCTGTTAGCCATTGCGGAGTTAGAAAGAGGCAATAGGATGAAAAGAATGACTTAAGATATCCTCATTTCTTCTCTTGTTCACAGGCAGCTTATAAGTAGCTGAGGGCTGCTGACGTAAGTATTTACAAACAGTCAGATATGAGGTTTGGGCAGATTCAACACATCAAGAAATGAATTCCAGTAAATAGTCACCACGACTGGGAAGAAAAACAACAACAAAAGTAAAAACAAAAACCAAAAGATGGAAACCAAAACATTTCTGCAGAAAAGAGGCTCAGAAGAGCAAGGACAACAGGCAGACTCTTTGCTGTGGCAACATGAAGAGCACTATCGGCAGCTTGCCTCAACGCAGCAGGGAAACAGCCAGAGAAAAACCTACATGAGCCAGACCGGGCAATGCCATGTTGATTAAGAACAAGGGGAACAGAAAATAACACCTATTTCACAGTTCCCATTACACATGGATGTGTGCAAAATAGATACGTTTTTATATTTATATAAAATATATCAATATTTTCATAAAATGCACAATTATTATTACAATAAAATAGGAAAAAAAAATAGATAAAATCTGAAAAGCTAACAGAACACAGCTGACAAAATAGCTGGGAAAGACCTGTCAACAATATTGTGATTTAGGAGGGTTATCTGCCATGGCAACGGAAAACTACATAAAACACACCTATGTCTGTCAAAAAAAGTAAGTTAAGAAGCCCTTATTATTCACTCCTGCACAAGCATGTAGCTGCAAGCAAAGATGTAAGAGTGAGCTAACAACTAATAGCTCATTATTAGGCACCAATAATAATTATTAGGCACAGTTCTCCATCCATCACTATTTCCAAATGAAAGAACATCGTACCTGTTCATTTGTTTTTAAATCAATGTTCTCAGCGTAGGGTGGGTTGGTGGGTTTGGTTTTTTGGGTTTTGTTTTTGTTTTAAAAAAGCATTCCAGTGAGAAAATTCCTGCCATCCCAAGAGATTCCTCCATGCTGTGAACTGCAGCCATCACACAAACCTCCTGCTACTGCAAAAATGAAACCATCGGGTATTTATCACTGCATTAAGAATGCATTGCGACTTCAGAAAACACTGTGCTGTCAGGCACAGGAAGCTGCCATAATGAGCCCTCCCAAAAGTATGATTGTAACTACGTGCAGTGCTGCAGCATTTCAAAAGTGGACATATTAATTGTATAGAATCTATGGCAATAATGAACACTGCGCACATGAAATCAAATGAAGTGACAACCTCACTCCAGAGGTTCACTGTCCAGGGACCAGAAAGTTTAAGCAGAGCTCTGCTGTGGAGAATAATTTATGTCCCTTTTATGTTAGATTCCTTTTAATGGAGTGCAAGGTTAAATGATGATACTCCATCTGATTTCCCCTTGTGCTGTTCTGATGATTCCAACAGAGCAAGTTTTAAAGCACAAAAAACAAGAAATACTTCTGTGATAGGGATGGCAGATCCTTGTATGTACAGCACACATGCTTTGCTCTCCTTCAGACACCATCCTACTCTATGTATGTGAATACATACGGGGCTATTTCTGAATTTCAGTGTGAGCTGCGCTGAGTTTCTTCCCAGAGAGGAGGGGATGCCTGTGACAGCCCACCGCAGCCATGCTGAGTTACGCCGCTGGAGCTGTCTGCACTCTCAGCCACGCTGGCAATGCAGGAAGAAAGCCAGCATCTTTCATGATGGTATTTTACTTAATTCATTCAATAGGTGATGTTTGCTTTTGCCTTTCTTGTGCAAGAGACTGAACAACTGTAGTCAACCTAATAGGTTTGATTTGGGAATGAGCTTCTATCTTCTCACAGGCAATAAAGCTCAGCGCTAACAAAGTAAACCCACGCCAATAACAGAGCAATTTTACCTTCTCCTTCAGACCGACAAGTTCAAAAGACAGCAGTGTAGGCCTAGGTCTCCATTTCCAGCAGAAGCTGACATTATTAGTATTGGCTGTGCGTTTCTTTAGTAAGCTTATGAGTACAAAACAGTTTTAATTCATACCAGAACAATCACAACTCACCTTAAAATAATAAAGCGCACCTCTGAGATCTAAAACTATATGTGATACTTGAATTATCTTTCTACATTTCTTTCAGCCAGCTTTGATCTATTACAAAAGAGACAGAAAAGCAACAACCAAATGCTTGTGGAACAGATGCGTTACCTTCCACAGCTGCACGAAATAACACCAAGATTGAGCCTTGTGATTTCCTTTCTTAAAGCCCACATCCCACTATCAGAAGACTGGATGAGAAAACACAGACAAGGATAGCTTTGCTCGTGTTCACAAAACAGAAACTTTGGAAGCGTTACATAAAGAAACTAAAGAGTTCAAAAATGAGAAAGTGAATGAAGTGAGCCCCAAATGTAATATCTATCCTTTTAGAATTTCAATCTAGCGGACAATCCTGTGATCTTCGTTTCTGACATCATTTTAAGACCGGCTGTGGAGATGAAATTACAGCTACAGAATCTGTCCCGGCTTTGGGACAGAGAGGCGGATATTGCAGGCAAGGCGGCTGACTTGGGAAGCGTGAGCGTACCTGCCAAGCTAAGCCAGAATTACATCTGCACAGCCCAAGGAAACATTGGCCTTAAGTACAGAGCTGACAGGCTCACAATCATCCTAACCCCAACATGAATGCCATTGCTTTTAAGCTGCATGGTTACAATACACTAAAGCATCTCATGAAGTAGCTGCACTGTGTCAATATACTCTGTTTTAACAGATAAACGCAGGTAAATTTCACTTTAAAAAATACAGATTCAAGTCACACACAAAACACAAAAGCACATGAAATAAACATGACCTACTAACCTAACCAGTCACTCCTCCACAATATCACGTACAGCTGTACAGGGTGGGCCTGTATCAAACATTTTTCACATATCCCTGTTTCAACAAAGAGACCCCCATTGTAGCTACTAGTGAAGGATGGGTTGGAAATTCTGTCTCACGCTGCCTTTTAATGCCTATTTGGACAAATACTTCTTCACTAACAAAAACTTCACCAAGTTTCATACTTGGTTCCTAGAGGAGAAAGAAAACAATTTGCAGAGCTGATCAGTGGAAATGGAAATCTGACATTGAAGGAGACTGCAGGATAAAGAACTTATTGACATCTCAGCCATTGGAAATCAGGGATGAAAGATGTTAATAGTGCACACAAAGCTGACAAGTATTAACAGAAAGAAATGCTCCTGCTGTTCTGCAGTCTCATGGTGTACAGTTTCATAAGCAGCGAGGTAGTAAAACTACTGAAATTCAACTGGGCAACCATTTTTATTACCATGGCAACCAGCACTCAAAGCAACAGAAATAACATCTGCCTTCTGCATATGGAAAGATTACATTGTCTTTAGTTTTGCTTTATTTCATCTATCTGAAAGATAAATAGAAAAGCCTGTATTATCTTTGTATCGCTGCCTTTCACACCCTATGTGCAAATGCACTTTATTTTTACTGCACTCTCTGCAAGGTATTTCTTGGCCAAAGTTTTGATCAGCACTAATGTTCATGTGCAAAAGAAAACCCAAAAATAAAATAATAATAATAATAAAAAAGGCCTGTTACATTAGTTTTGAACCCCTCAGGTAGTCGTCATGTCTTGCAAATCCTGCGCGTGGGACACACAGTAAAGAAATTCATCTGTGGTATCGTGTACAGCCTGCTTGTTTATAGCTGAGACCCAGCAGTGTCACAACACGCACAGTCAGTGCGCTGCACGCTCAAGTGTATGCACACATTAATTTGTGCTTCTGTCTCTAATCAATAGAAAACCTCTCACCGTAAGTCAGCTTCAGAAGTACTTTTCATGCACTAAAGCATGACTTGTACATGCCCTCCCATTTTTATCTGGTTTCTGTCAATGAGCTTTGGAAAAATCAGATCAATAGCTGTAATCTCTCTTTTTTCTTATTGTCTGGACAGAAAGAGGTTGGAAGTTTTACAAACGCTGAGCTGAAAATAACCTTCTGTAACTGGAAGATCAAGCAGGTAAAGATGCAAATGATTAACCCTTCACATGGTAAGACTCACTTAATTTTCAACTATATATATCATGAACAAGTATATATATATATATTATATACACATATTTATGCCATTCCATAAAGAAGACAGCAACAGACCACTAATGGAACTTTGTGAGCAATTACTGTATGCACAAGTTTTGTCCCCCACTTTTGTAGAGCTGTAAATCATGCAATGATTTTGATTTTAAAAAGCGTGCAGTAACAGAATGGGAAATATTCTTCAGGTGGCACAAATGTCCAGACAGTCCTTTGGTCGGTCATTAGAGCAGATGAACGCCTGTCTTCCTCCACGATCAGGCAGGAGGCTCGCAGTGATCAGTGCAGTAATGCTGCAGTGCACAGTACAAGGTGAAAAGACATTGTGTGTTCTCAAATCTCCCATAAGTTACTGCTGGGATATTTCTTAAAAGCAACGGATCTGATTCATCACAGAGAAGAAAGACAAATAACACCGAGATGGCATGGTAAGCTGAAGAAGACTACCTTCCTCAAAGAATTCCGAGTAAAGGAAAGATGCTTTGGAGCATTGTATTCTCTGCTCTTTCACATTAGAAACTCAGCCCCACGCTGTGATGAAAAGAATACTAAGAATCTTATTGCAAGCAGTTTCTCAGGAAGATTTTTCTACTTCTCTCTGCCTATTTTCATTTCCCCGTTTCGGTTTACTCATCAATCTTTTTGTTCATAGAACCCATGACTCCAGCAGTCATGTATGAACACCGAATGCACAACAGCAGGTAGCACGTGCAGAAGAGTACGATGATGTTGCAGTACTTCAGGCAAACAATGGAGGGAGCTGACACTGACCAGCTGGCACTTTACTGCTCATGGCTTTCCTGTTAAAGTAAGCAAAAGATATAAACAGTGTGCATTTTGTTTACCTGTGCCCACAGTCTGGACATAAAGCTAGTCACGTCAGTGCTCTATTTAACAGTTCCAGAAATTGGCCTGATGTTTCTCTTACATATTCAGTTTAAAAGGTCAGAAATGCCTCACAAACCATAGGCAAATCCTCAAAAACATTCAGCTTTTCATCTTTGCCTCAGAGTCTGATAAACAGCTTGAAGAAGATCAGAAGTCCAGGAAGATGTACATTGAAACTTGTTGAGCTACACGAAGCATTCTGTAGTTTTGTTTGATCCTTCTCAATTAAAACAGCAAGGTGGTCTCCTGATCTATTTTTCATGGAGATTGATTCCTGCAGACATTTCAAAGACTGTTTCCTCACCCCCCACAGAGATACAATTATCTGAAAACAAAACCCACAACTTTTTCTTTACTGAGAAAGTCCAGCTTTCTACACCAGAACTTTTGCTTTCTTTTCTAGAAAATAAAAAATAATCTATTGGAAAATTGGAGGTAGTTCTCAAAATATAATTATTTTTCCCTAAACAGGAGAGCACATTGTCACATCATTTTGATAATCACATGAAAGGTCTCTGGTAGAATTATGCGGAGTATCCCTATAGCCAAATTAGTCCTCTGATCCAGTTTGTACCTCACTATGATGCGAGTGGAAAGCATGGCCAACTGGTGGAAGCAAAGGGCCGTGATCTGCACAGTAACATCCTACTGGCAATCAAGAACCGGTGGGATAGTTACTGCCTCCTGCTCAGGATCTGACAACACAATGGAATAACGGCCTGTTTGAGAACACCGCAGTCTGAGGCAGACACTGATACACCACGTGCCCACTATAGAACACAAGGATGGCCAGGGAAACAAAATACATGATCCATGAGAAGAGGCAAAGGGAACTTCTTCAGTTTAAGTATAAGATTGAAAAGCAAACAGGGAGAATGTTTTATGCTTGTCCACTCCTGTCAAACAGGAGAGCAGACAGAAGATAGAGCCAGACTTCTGGTAGGTGTGCAGCACACTGCAAGGAGAGGCAATGAACACAAGCTACAAGAAGTAAAGCTCTAATTAAGTAATAGGGCAACAAAGATGGAAAAGGAATCCTGAAAAAAAAAATTATTAACCAAATTGTCATGCTGAATTAAAGCTGCAGATCTCACTAAGCTCCTTCTTACTGGAAAAGCTGTACGTGAAGGAGACAGCCAAGGAGGAGTACTTAACAGAGAGAAAGCATCATGATTTCATATGAATAAAGGAAATACAAATTTTGCTTGTGGGCCATGAATGAGTGAAAGGGAGCAGGCAAAAATGTACTCAACCAAAAATACTGCTGAAATTTTAGGTTACTGAAAGCAGTAATGAGAGAAATAGTTATCCATGTGAAAGTCCTATTAGAGCTCATCATGAAACTGAGTGGAGAATCTTCAGTGCAACTACACTATTGTACTTAGAGCAAACACTAGATCAGCTCAATTGAATTCATTTTAATTACTGAAAACCAGTACAAAATGTATCAATTTGCTACATATTAACTCAGTACCTTAAAGTGCAGCTAAACATTAATGAACAAAAAAGCCACAAGAGATGAAGAAGCGATAAAATACTAACTGAACTAATTAGCAAACACTGAATGCAGTAACATCCTGAATTCAGAAAACTGAATGCGATAAGCAGATAAGACTGAATAAGGTGGCATTTTCCTAGAGAAAGAGACTGTAGGTTTCCACGTACTCCTATCATTTAGAAATGCAGAAGGCTAATTTGAGAATACTTTTTACTTAAAGTTTTTTAAATATGAAACACAAAAATCAATTCCATAAAACTGATGGGCATTTGTTACCAGTTTTCTGGATCAGCCACCTTTTGAGACTGCTGTACGGAAACCATCCGTCTATTTTGACAGCTATTCCCTCAGCATCACTGCCCAGAAAGAAGTTCAGTCCCTCCTCCCCCCTGAGCTGTTTAGGACAGCTATATTTTTACCCTGACAGATGATAGACTTCTTCTTTTCGGCTTTACAGCAGAGGAAATCATTGATCTTCGGTTATTTCAAGACTTCATGGAACTGCATATTACCCTTTTTTCTATCTGACAGAAGAAACAAACGCTAGGCTGTAACTCAGTATTCCACCTGTAACTTGCTCGTATTCCATACATTACTTCACAAATTCAATTGTTTAATGAAGTCCAGGGTTTAGATTGAAACTAGTATAAATATCACGTGAAGTGCTTATCAAAGCTATGGCTTAAGATGGATGCTGTCATACATGGCGGGAATGCTGCGCTAGCTATAAAACTTCCAGTATTCTGTCCTCTACTGGGAGTCTAAGCCTTTAGGTCACCGACCCTCATCAAAGTAAAAACTGCTCTAGAATTTGATGTTTTCTACTGTAAACATGAAGTTTTGAACTCAGGCTGAGGGAAAACATTAAGTTGATCCTTTAAATGTTTCTAGGAAGACGCAAGAAAAATCTGGAATGTAAACTGTCACATAGTTGTACCCACAGAATCGTTGTGTCATTCTGCTGCACTCGTACTTTTTCAGTTATCCTGATCCTGACATCAGAAGCTGCTTCGACTGGCTTCAGCATAAGCTGATATGGTCTGACTTAAAACATGCAGTGAAAAGGCAAAAAAATATATATAACCTGTTTATTAGCATGGCCAGGCTCAATCAAGAAAACCAAAGGCAGAGAAAGTACATTATGCTTAACAGCTTATGTGCATTCAGGATTGTTCATTTCTTCGGGCTGTTTGTTATTTTAATAACAATATTCTCAGTTTTATACATATACGTTCTGTCAATTTCTTATCAAAAGCAAACTGTTATGTCCTCAAATACTCCACCTGGCCACAGCAGTGCTTACCAGCACAGACAGCCAGAGCCATGGCTACCTCCGTTTGCTTTTCAGTTAGCCAAAAGTCCCACAACCCTTTGCCGTTCTACATTTCCAGTGCTACAGCTGTACGTATTAACCATCACCTTCTAACGCTAAAACGGTGTTTGGCTCCACAGCAACCAGATGTTCAACAAGTACTGTAAGCATTATTTATTACAAATTGGCTCTAATAAGACTGCTTTGTTATGAGAAACTGTAGACGATGCAGACATAACAAGTGAGAAAAATAAGAGATGAGGAATATAGTAGTGCTTGCTATTTATTGCTGTGGAAACTGTACGAGATACAAGGAGCCAACAGCACTCTTTGATAGAGCAAATTCTCAGCTATGAAGCACTACTTCTCAGTGCAGCCTCCACCATCAGCTCTACATTTTCACCAGCAGTGAACAAGACCCTGCATGCCACACTGGCAAAAACCTGTACCCAGCAGAGCTGACCAATGCTGCCATAGCCCCATTGAAACTCATCAGCTGCCACCTCACAGTGCTCACAGGCAGTTTGCTCTCCATACACGTGATTCAGTGAGTACTGATGAATGTCAGTGGGAACATTTGTTCTGTACAAAGGAATTCAGTTCCACACTTTTGCTTCATACAAACTTCCATTTCAGACACCATTCTGTCCGACTGCCCCTTTGCTGTCATCTGTGACAAGTCAACAAAATGGAATGGGATATTGTTGGGAAGGTTCAGCTTCCACTGCCATACCACCAACATCATGACATGGTGGGCCCGCATAATAACATAGGAGGCATTACTTTCGGAGTAGCCCTCATGTGTATACACACATACACACACAGACCTGTAAACATGATCAGCAGCAGGAACTATCATATACAAGACATTATAATCATCTGCCATTTACCTTCTATTATTCTCAGTACCATTTGTAAAAGCGTATCTACTTTACTTTAAGCATCACTTCCATTTGTATCCTGCAGCAGCACAGGGAAGCACTGGAGTGTTAAGAATCAGTTCTGTGTACAGGAGACCTAAGACGTAACTATTAGATTCAGATCTGGATGGTTAAAGGCAAACAAAGCAGCTTTTCAGTGCAATAGTAAACAGCCATCCTGATGCTCAGAGGAAAGGCACTTTACATGAGGAAGCAATGATAAAGAATATGCACACATAACATAAAAGGAGAGGAAAAAGATTCAATCTATTTTCTAGATAGAGACTGCTTTACACATTACAGTCCGCAGAAACGAGACTGATAAAAATGTTTTGCCATCAATTTGCCAATGAGATAAATTTTACATGTTTACACATTAGTGAGATCCTCATTTTCATGATCTACACCCTACACTGTCTGTCTGTTCAGGATACGCTGGCTGATGGAAATGCTCTGTTTAGGGTTTGGGGTTTTTGTTGTTGTTTTGGACTTTTAATTTTACAGTTTTAGTGCAGCTGCTTTTGGAAGGACATGGCAACAGTGAGTTTCCTCCACTGCATTTCATGTCAAGTTTGCGCGCACTGGTTGATAAGATGTGTACCTATTTAATTCCAGTTACAGCCCCATGGCATTTCAACTCTGCTCTCCAGGAAGCTAACTGTGAAGCTCGGACGAGAGGTGCCTGTTACAAACAGTCTTTTTCTGGCACCACCACTTCCCTCCACTTTCTCACCACTATCAGCATGGTTCCTTCCTGTTCACAAAGCAGCGTGGGGGTGTAGGTGGATTTAACAGCTGGACGTGCAGAAGGACAGCGACTTCCAGCCCATGTTAGGGTCTGGGAGGAAGAAAAGAAGACCAGGAGCAACAAGCAGTGGTCTGATAAAGGGCATAGGGCAAAGCACAAGTGACAACTGACTATATTCTCTTAATTGTCTACTTGATTTCACATGTCCATTGTTAGACAGTAAAGAGGAAAAGCTGAAAGCAATATCACTTCCCCACTCCTCCTCAGTATGCTTTTTTAAAGGGCTTCCTTAGAAATCAGCAACATTCTCCTCACGCTTTTGAAAGCTCACTCATTTACTCCATACAACATTTTGCTGCACGCAGTAGTAGGAATGAACTCACACTAGGAGGTTGTTGTTTTTAACTCCTACTTCCTGTTAGGAAGCCAGAGAAATCTCAAGACTCTCCAGTGAGGTGTTATTTCAGGCAGCTTTGATAGCGTTCAATGCTAACAGCTTCCAGAGACCCTTGGGGACTTCAGTAAATGTTTCATGAACTTTGCAGCTAAGTTTTCACACCAAGCTGTATTTTTTTGTCATGTAACCAAAGAAATCCACGCCTGCACAAGGTCATCAGCTTCTAGTTTCCACTGAGATACCTGATGAAAATACTTGTTCCACAGCAAGCAGTAATGACACACTGCCCTCCGTGCAGTTTTCCTGCAGAAGAATGACAACTGGAAATTCTCAGATAACAAAAAATTCCTCAGCCTGCTGCAGAGCTTTTCTGAAAAGTCCTCAAGGAGAAGAACTGTTCTCATATTCAACCTCTGAAAGCATATTTAACCCAGAAGCAGAATGAGAGTGAAGTTTAAATGTGAAAGGAGATCCAGACCTTCATTGCATACATTTAAAATGGACAGAAATTGAGATGGAAAAGCTGGTACCAACTACTGTTCATACAGGTGCATACTAAAGCCAGCTGCCAAAGACGAAGCCAGAACCACATTAAATACTTACCTGTAACTGGCTGAATGTGGTATTTCCTCTTCCACTTTCCCACTACATACTGCCTACTTTCACAACAGATTATTGCACATACCTACCCTATAATGGAATCTGTAGTATGTGACAACAGATCTGGTCCAGATGAAGGAACCTTTTTGGATCAAGCATTATTTTGACCCAACTACATTTATCAGCAAAGAATTTGGACTTACAATATTTACAGTAAGAAGTTTTACTTGGCAGTGTCTGAGTTCGAGGAGACTTACATAAGTTGAGTGTTTTAACAACCAACAGGGCAGCAATTTTTTAAGAGCACAAGAAAAATAACCTCATTAACTCCATAAAACACGCTCTTGTCTTCCATGATAATTTTATCTTAAGCCTTGAGAAGCAGATACTATTACAGGTTCTAAAAATTCCAGTTAAGGAGGCTGTGATACATTCAGAAGACCATTTTGTATATAAACTACACAGGCTTCTTCATTTAAAAAGTCTCCCAAAGTAGCTATTATTCATGCAATGTAGCATTTGCACCTGTGGATCAGCAGCGTTCTAACACCGGCACATAATGTCACCGTCACACATGACTTTCCTGAAATACTGGATAACACAAAAATGCACCAACAAACAAACCAACCACTTCTGGACTGGAAATTAAACATATTAAACATGTGACTCCAAAGGGAAGAGAAAGAATGGAGTTGTTTTATCCAAACAGAGGTCCTCCTTTCCAACTTGGTGTCACAGGTGACTTCTCAGTGGTCTCTTAAAATGCTTCTAGGTAGCAAATAGAGTTCTGTGTATGATACTGCACTTCGTATTTGGTGTTTCAATTGCAGACCTCTGGAGGCCGTAAGTCAGGCAGCAATTGGCCATCAATCAATTTGGGCTAGTTATTAGAATGGTGTTTTTATCCAGTGGAAGAAACAGAAGCTCTGAAACGGCCTTGAAAGTAGAAGGCAAGAACGAGGCAAGTTTTAACACTGTTCTGAATAAAGGCACAAATTGGTTTTCATTCAGACAGTGCTTTTACGTGCACAGCTGACTAATAAGTAGGGGAAGGGTTGCTAGAAAGGGAAAGAACTTTGTCAGTCAGTGTTTTCCAATTTTTCTGCTCATTAATTTTGGAATAAAAAATATGTATTTATGTATGTGCTCCTTAAACAATCTGCCAATTCAAAATAAATAAATGCAGTGCGCAGATTTTAAGCATGCAATAATTTTAAGTAATTTGTATCCCTTTAATCTAAAAATATCCTCTTAGTGATACTTGTGATTAAGTATCAGCTGCATCTGCTCTGTGTAAAAGTAGAAGACATCTGTTACTGAAGGACAGACCTGGATCCGCAGACAGCGCTGGAGCAGAGAGCAGCAAAGGAAGATGTTCTGCTGAGGACAGTATAATGACGTCCCTTGAGGACATTGCACAGAAGCCAGCACTCAAAATACACTGATTTACAGTTCTGTCCTTTGCATGTATTTCAAACTACCTATGTACCAAATGTATAAGCACGTATGATGTGCAAAAAGCATATTCTTTTGGCTCATAAGTTTGGCCTAGTACTCATTTGAAGTTATCAGCACACATTAGCAGCACGGCTCTTTCAGTCCTCACACATTTAGTCCTTACCGACGGCCTTATAAACTGAGTGCCTATTGCCCACCAGCTGTGAAGTTTGCACGACACAAAGGAGCAACTGCTGCAGGATTCTAAAGACTTGGTGAAGAGAGGTCAAAAAAATCAAATAAAAGCTGAGCAATGGCACAGGGACATTTCATTTCACAACTATGCACTTCAGTCTCCTTGGGGAAAAAAGAGAAACAACAGCAAAAAACCAAGAGCCACAAACTGCCTCTTGCATGTACAAAAATCTTGGGAAGGAAAAGGAAAAGCTGGGGAAAGGTAGAAGGAAAAGTAGAAGGAAAAGTAGAAATACACGGCTGAGAATAGGGCAAAACAGATGGCAAGAGCAGCAGCTTTAGGAATACATTTGAAATACTGAGATACTGACTTCTTTATCTCCACACACAAAAGAATAATCGCTTATTTTTATGAACTGTGCCTGATGAATTCTTCGAGCTACATGAGCAAGAAGAGCAACAATACCCGAATCCTGCTTCAGTGCACCACTAGAGGGCACGCTTCAGCCACAAATGGGATCCAGCCGGCAGGACGGGGGGAGGACCCAGCAGATAAAAACCTCTTTAAAATGCAACGGAGGCATCCAGCAAAAAACGTTGACATGGATTTTTAATGATAACGCTCCCTTTCATCATGCATCAAGCAATAAGATCACCAAGATGTATTTTAGATGTTTCTCTCTCCAAAACGCTGCGAAGAGGTTGGATGACACTAAACTCGGGTTTAATGGAGGTGTGAAAAACAAATCCCTCTAAAATAGTGGTAAACCCAGCTGTATGAGAGGAAGGAATGGACTCGTTTTGAGGAATTTCTTACAAAACCCCAAATCAGTCATCATAGGTTTCCTATTTGGTTGCAGTCTGCATCATGTACTTCTCGTGCTGACACCTGAAAAGCCTCAAAGGCAGCACCAGTATTTCAAACACAAACACCCCAACACGTGTCCAAATGAATGTAAGTGAATACCCGCAGCTTGTCATCCTCCTGCACGAGCACAGAGCGCACAGCAGTGCCAATGAGAACCACAACCAGTTACCAAGGCTAAGTGTCACAGTAGTGTTGCACAAAACAAGAGCAGTACAGTCTGCAGTTCCCTCCCCTTCCTCATTTCAGTTAACTCAACATGCACTATGACACATAACCCAGTACCCTAAATGCTCCTCACTTATGAATAATACAGTCTACTACTTTGCTGCACTATTTCTTACACTTACAGCAATAATAGCACTATCTCCTTTGAGGTCCTGCTGCAGATGTTGGTGATGGGCAGAGCTTTGGGAGGTGCTGAATCGCTCCATGGGATCTGGCTCATCTTCATTCTACTGCAGCTGATGCGAAACGCAACACACATGATGCTACTGCAAACTAGAAGCATTTCCAGTTTTCAGTGGGAACATATTAACGTCAGCTAATCATATGGAGTTGATCTGAGCAATATTTGGAAATGCTCAACACTGTGGATGCTATCAGGTGAGTAGGTCTTATTTTCACTTTAGTGCAGTTTAACCTCTGGCTTCACAGGTTTAATGCAATTGCGTTCCCTAATCAGCCACTGCATCTCCCGGCTCCTTCCTGCACTTGCTGAAATCATTAGTCAGTGAACTGGTGAGGAAGCTGCAGAAACTCGCACTAGCAGCAAGCAATAGAAGTCTTTAATGATCATAACTCACACTAAAGATGACAATTTATAGCACTTTACAGCATGTAATATAATTTATGGTATGCTACACATTGACGTGTATGTACAGTGAGTGATGGGGAAAGCCATAAATCACCAGTGTTCCCATTAAGACCTCCTTTCTTACTCTATTCCACAAGTATAGGCTCCTGATAACCACACCCCATCTCGCCTTATTAAAAGATGGGAAAGAGATAGAAAATGTAGATTTAGCAATGCAATATTACACAAATAAAACTGGAAGACCAACACAGCAGAATACTGAGGAATACAGAGGAATACAGAACACGGGAGCCTTGCTGAGAAATGGACTGACTTCCTTTCTTATTTTATTAACAACTAGAAACACTTCACCACATTCATCCACAGAAATGCATCATCTCATTTAAAGAGGTAATATAATGGGAAAAGACAGAAGGAAGACTTTCTCTGGAGCAACAGTTCCCTCTGTTGATGACTTCCTTACTTTCTTTGCTCACTTACTCATTTTGATTTGGTTCCACAGCAACATTTACAGAATTTGACCAGAACTCTGAGCAGTATCAATAGCATTAGTAGATCAATTTCAGTCCTACTTCCATATTCTGAACCTTCATCTGCTAATGTGTCAGTGCTTTCAACACGATACTCCTTGATTTCATCTGAGGACAAGCAGAAGATGCAGCCTCTCAAAACGCAGCTCATGGTTGTGGAAACCTATACAGTTGACAGCCGAAGGCATTCCTCCCCTATCAGAGCTTTAAAATTGTCATTAGGTTTCTCAAAATAATTAAGAAAAAATAAGGGAAAATACCTCATCTAAAAGAACATAAATGTAAACTTTTTGAATCGCATTCATGACCTCGACTCTGGAAAGCTGCAGTTAAAGACCTTTGATGCGAACGCCCTGTCACTACAACAGAGTTCATCTTCCCTACGTACCCAACTGGTGTTACGCTTTTAAGAACACGTTGTTTGTAAGGCTCAAATCTTACCTCTTTTTTTTTCACCCCCCTCCTATTTAATGAGTCTTTACAGAAAGACAGAGAAAGCCCAAACTCATTAAAATCTGAAACGGTGTGAGTCGGCCTGCAGGTGAAAATGTAATTACATTGCTGCTGCTACTTGGTGGCTAAATTGGCTCTGGACTATCTCAGCTGGTTCTAAGTATACCTTTAGTTTCTACCTCAGTTAAAGACAGATGAAGATTATTTGCATCCAGTGGCAACTTCATTTAAAAGTAAAGTTAAAACCAAGTTCACTCAGATAATTCCATTCACGTTTTAAACCTGCATTGTGCTGTACAGTGCATTAGGATACACCCTTAGAAATGACACGTGTGCTGCTGTGCATGAAGTTCTGCATAAACGATCACCCGTGGTTCTCCCATTATGTTGCTTGGAAATTAAAAAGAATAACCTTACCGGAGCTGAGCTGCTATGAAGAAAAAGTGTACAATTATGGCTGAATAACTACAATTCCCTGTAAACTCTAAAGTATATCATGCTGGAGCAGACTTTAATTGGCAAATACAATGGCTGACCTTTCGTCGTTTTGTTTTAATTCCCACCTATACAGACAAAAGAGTAGATTTTGCCTATTAAAATGCTCTCCAGGCAGTTGCCTGGATTTCACCACGCAGCTCAGAGGAGCTGCGGAACTCGGATGACAAGAAATACAATCTATCTTCCTCAGCATCACATCTCCGAAGGAGGTAAAAAGTTACAAGTATGGGACAGTATTCTGGAGCTACATTCACAGCAGCCACAAGTTTGAAACTGCTTTACATTCAATTAAATTCACTGTAATTTAAATTACATTCAGCTTATGCTGTTCTTTGGCATAGAGGCTGGGTAAGTAACCTAGGGCTGGATTTTCACCCTGCACTTAATGACAGATGGTCACAAACTGAAAAGCAAAGCAGGGAACCCACTAACTACATGTTACACTCACCTACAGTGCGAGCTCTGAGCTCTAATCCAAACTATACGTATACCGACATGCTCACAAGCAGATCTTGATAGGTCAGATCAAAAGCTGAATGCAAGTTTTAACATGTTGATAAAGCACAGAAGTGTTCAATTAATCATGATTCTTCACGTCCTCTTGCATTATGGCTGAAGTAGGCAGATTAATGCTTTTGATCAGGTATTCAATGCAAAGGCTAGTAAATAAAATAATAATAAAAAAAAAAAACAAAAAACAAAACAAAACCAGCCCAAAAGTCCCTTATTCTGCCAAAAGACCTAAAGCAACACACCCAATAAAGTGCAGAGTGATTTTGTTTGTTTTACCTCAGCTTATGAGAAGAAAGGAATTGCCCAGCATTGGTAACAGCTACCATTGCCCTTGCTCACCAGAACACACGTGTGTTAATGTGGCTGTGCACCAAACTGCAGCAAAGCCCCTTTCTGTGGGGGTTCAGCCCTCGCTCCTGTGCACTGTTGCAGCTTTGGCATTCTTTAGCCAATTGGCTTTCAATGGAAAACACTCCAGGTATGCCAATGCAAATCAGTTTTGCCTGGAGTTAGCTTTGTAGATACTGCAGTGCAACTAACTATCTTAGGCATGAAGCATAATATAATTCTGCACAAGAGCTTTAGCTTTGCAATCTACTCACATGGAACATTTACTTGCACTCACTAACTCATAGCTGGCAAGCTGCATGCTGTGGTTAATGCACTCAGAGCCAGGAATAGGTGTTCGGAGCAAGCTGGGTGCTGCAGGGAGCACACAGCAGCGGCATTCCTGTATCGTAACCAAGTTCTCCAGTTAGCTTTATGGAGAGCAAGAGGAAGCTCAGTCGATTGGTATCATCCATTTCTAAAGCCAATTGCACACACTGCTCCAATGACAGCAGAGCTGAGAAAGGGAACGAACTGTGATGTTTCACAAATGGACCTGCACGTTGCTCCTCCTCAGTTCTATACCCGATTCTGACCTTCACTCATCATGAAGCAGCTCCCAGCCCCTGCCTCTCTGCTTGCAGTAGCAGTAGTTTTAGTTGTTTAACACACAAACTGAAAACAAGCTGAAATAGAGCATGGCTTGGTGCAAATTGGGACCAACTATCACCTGGTAAAGACTTGAGTAGCAAGCCTGATCCAAATCATTAGAGCTCAGAACAAAGACAGGACACGACAAAAGTAGGGGGCATTTCTGAGCGAGTGCATTAAGACTTTGAAATTACAAATCAAAACAGACTGAGCATCTGCACTAGCTATTATTTTTGGTGAGAAAAATATTCACTACTTCTTTTTGGGAAGAAGCATTTATTGAAGGCATCAGCTGGGAAAGAAGCTGCCAATCAAATCCAGGAAATCCTTCTCCCCACTTTATGAAAGTTCACATGTGACCACATTGCATTTTCCTTTTTATTTCTCTGCTGCTCAGCTCAACATCAATGGCTTGGAATGTTCCATTGCAATTCAGCATGTGAATTAAAATGCAGTACCTTTCCAGAGCAAAACAAGATACGTAGGTAAGAGCACTCTAAGAAATGGAGAGCTGCTTTACTGGTGTGCTGCATCCTCATAAGACAGCCCGCAGGAAACAGCACTTTTGAACGTGGCCATTTTGAGACTGAACCCAGCTGACAAACAGAACAGATGATTTTGTGCACTAGTTCCACTGCACAGTAGCAATGGGGACTTAATGGCCAATCAGATGAGCACTCTTCTAATGCCTTACGTATCAAAACACAGAACAATCAGCATTTAACTGTGCTCAAAAAAATTCAGTCTTAGGCAGGACTTCACTGTTCTAGGGAAAGACATTCTATAACATGATTTTCTCCCCGCTATTCATACATTATCTCATATAGTGACACATTTAAAAACTAACTGTGAGAGCTGATTGCAGAACTTGCAATAAAAAGGAAATAACAGCACCGAGAGCAGAAATGGTTGTCAGAATTAATAAGTACATATTCAAATATAGGCTCACATATGTAATTCACCTTGTTATATATGTCTTGTTATAAGCAAGACTCCTGTGCCATTAGAAATAGAACTCCAAAGGAAAGAATACTAATTGCAAGCATTTCCCAGTGGGGATCTCACTCCTCCCGTTTGTTGTAAAAGGCACCTGATTTCTTGCTGCCCCAGGACACAAAGTTACAGACCAAACTTGTCGTGGTTTTGCTCGCAGTGAAGCAAAGCAGACACAACCTCGGAAGGTGCTTTCAACAACACCTGATGTTACCAGCGGTCAGCAAACATCTTCTTACAAACAACAGATCCTACCTCAGCTACAGCATACATTTCAGATGAACAAACAAGGAGGAAAGGTTGACAAACAAACAAACACACTTATTGTGCTTTCAAACATTTTAGGACCATGTCTATTTAAAACTGCATGTATTTATATTTGCGACATAAGGATTCAGAAACCCAACCTAACTGCGGCCTGATACGTATTCAGAATTTCCAAAGTTCACTTTCAATTTAGGACTGACTGACAGGCACCAAAAAAAAAAAAAAAAAAGGAAAAGCAAGCTTGTTTCTTGCTACACAACAGCGTTACAACCTCAGGCACTTGTCCGAATGAACTGCGGAAGTCTGTCTGGTCTTTCTGCGACTCGCAGCCTTCCTGAGGACAGCAGATTGATCACCAGCATCCAATTGCCCTTCCTAGAATAGTACAGTAATCATTATTATTAAAAGCTTGTGCAAACCTTCGGAAAGCAAAGATGGTTTCTTTCTCATTCAGTTACAGAAAGAGCTGTTGATTTATGTTTTTGTAATCCAATTATGGGACTGCATACGGTTACTCCGACTAAACTGGTATTATAAAGTGTCTGGTTTACTCCCTCAGCACTCTACAATTGCCAGCTGACGTTACCAGTTCTTGAATTACAAAGACTTTGCAGACCGTTGGTAAGGTAGCGGTGTGTGCTCAGCAAACAAGCACAGAAAACAAGCACATCCTCAGGAATGCCGCGTGGCAGCCCCTCATTCTTGCTCGCTTTGCACTGATGGAAATGCAAACAAGTGACTGCCAAGAAAAGAATAAATGCTGCAGGGTGTTAAGTGCTCATCAGGAAGTACTAACTTCCTATATTCGAGCACGGACACAGACCTACTTGATGTAACACTACAAAACATTTCATCCTCCTTCACTCTGCACAGAATTCCAAATTCCTCTGTCTAGTAGCAAGTATGATGTGCTACCACTCAAAAAAAGCCATTAGTCTGCTTTTGCTGCTGCTCATTAGTCAAGCAAGAAATACTCAAAGCTCAAGCAGAATAGCCCTATTTCAAAATGAGAGCTACAGCTCTGTCTGAACAACGAAGTCTGGTCAATAACTCGCAGTTTTAATGCTTTGTTCCAAGCCACATATTGCAGTGCTCAAAATACTTTAGTTTTCATTGCAGGTGTAACACACTCTTTCTCTACACTCAACTTCAGAATAAATTCTGGATGGCAACTCATCCCAAACAGCTGGCAGAAAACTCTTATTATTTATGCAGCTAGATAGGATTTGTTCAGATATGGATAATGGCAATTTAGTGTGTGATTTGATGAGCATGATGTGCACATGTTTGCTTACATTTCCTGCAGTATGGAGGTAAGGGGGAAGAAGGTGGCTCAGCTATAAAGGAAATCAAATCAAGCAAACAAAAATGTTTTTGAAGCAATATTTGAAAAGCTTGCCAGCATCACGGCTACAAATTGAAACAAAAAAGTTACGGCAGCAAGGGCAACTCTGCACATTTTCCATGTGGGGAAGACTGAGCACATGGTAGGCACAGCACTTCTTCAAGGGGAGTTACCTTCCAGCACAGCTTCTACCCCAAACATTTTATTGCCAAGTCATTTTGATGCATTATGGATTTGAAGGAAATACAATGAAATCGAGAATGCTTGACAAAAACCAACACACTGGGAGGCAGCCTCAGATCTGCCGCTCCCAAACTCCGATCTAAGAGAGCGTCAGGAATGAATTCTAAGTGTGGGCTTAAACAGTAGCAATGGGCAAGCACGTGCTCAGGGCAAGTGCTGACAAACAGAAAGCTCCCTCACACCTGTAAAGGTTCCTCATTAAACAGAAGCATGTAATGTCTGTACGGAAAGCACTGGAGTAGCACTGCAGTATTGAAGGAGGGAGAGGAGATGATCAAACAGGCAGGACGACAAGAGAGGGAACAGAGGCCTCTTCTGAAAAGCTACATTAAAAGCGCCACAGTTTTGCATTATTTTAGCTACGTCTCCACCACACAGACCATGAACAAAGCAGCTTTTATCATTCATTCTCAGAATTCCTTTCAAGGCAGCAACCTGAGGGAAGCTTCTTTCGTCGGCATCAAACCCTGCGTGAGGCACAGCCGCTCCTCGGCCAGCAGCAAAGGCAGCGCCCGGCTCCAGCACAGCACCAGCGCTGGGCAACTTCAGCACAACTCCAACCGCAGCAAACACAAGGCGCTGCAGCAACACACAGCCGCTTCTGCAAACAAAACACCCTAACCAGAAAACACGAAGCATACTCACGTGCAGCTTGCAGGGCGCTCTGCAGATGTCTGAAGAGCAAGGCGGCACTTGGGAGGCTCAGCGTGCACCAGGCACAGAGCACTGCTGCCTTCCTCAGTGCTCCAGAACTTCTGCACGTGCTCAGTGATGCTGCAATCCGCACGTGCTCAGTGTGCTGCGAGGCCCCGGAGGGAAAGGGGGGCCACAGCCGTGCCTTTTAAAAGCCTCGGCTGTGTGCAGGCATTGGGAAGGGTCCTAAGCTCCAAGTGCTTTCACCTGTGGCTGCAGAGTGCTGGTACTGGGGGAAGGATTCAAACTGAAGAACAAAACCAAGCCAAACCAGATGTGTTTCTGGCAGCTTGCACTGTTCTCCAAGATGAAGGGATTGTTTCATGTTGGAAATATCCTCAATAATTTTTGCTCAGGACGGTATCTCTGATAAAAGCAGTTTTTATTCGCGATTGCAATGGCGGGCGCCCTGATAGCAGAAGCGCAACTAAGGACACGATGTTACAGCATTTATACCTTGTCTCCCATACATTTTTCCCTCCCGTTTCCCCTTCGGTTGTGTATTCGAGGTTACAATTTTACCCGAGATTTGCATTTGTTAGCTTCATCCATTCTGTCTCAGAGACCTTTGTTAAACAAAGAGCCCGGGGGGGATTCCAGTCCTTCCCATATCTCTTCAGGTACATCCTTAGGTATGTCACAACTCGTATATTTTTACAGCGTATACAACAAAACTTTTAAAACATATATTGTTGCTAGTTTATACAGGTATATTGTTATTTTAACTTCTCCTCTTCGGATCTTTTATTACTCAGGTCCTATTTGCCCAGTAACAAAAATCAATAGTTTTATTTCAGATAGCTGGACAGACAGGGTCTGCAGTCTTGGTAACTATGATTTCTACCTAATAACTACAAATTTCTTCACTTATATATTCATATAAATGCAGAAACAACATTTGATTCCCACAATTCCCCCCTTTTCTTCTTTATACACTGTTGATTTCTGCAAGTTTTGCTTTCTCTTTAAGACATTATCTTATAGACTTCTTCTTCTTCATCACTTTCTTCATTCCCCATCTCCTCTAATATCATCATTTTATCTGAGTATGGTGGTGGTTCCACTGGTGTTTGTTTTAATAATGCTGTCTCAATTAATCTCTGTACCAGTCCCCTTACACAGGGGATAATACAGCATCCTATGGCCGCCAGGGCTCCTGCTACTGTAATCAAAGAAGTAAATATAGAAACAATCATCCCTTTCCATTTACCAAACCACGACTCCAACCACCCAGTGATAGAGGTATCTATTCCAGAATTTTCTGCCAATTCATTGGCAAGGGTAGTAAGTCCCTGCAGTGCCTTTGTTATTGTGCCATCTGGAGCTGTGTTATTGGGGATGAAGGTGCAACAGTGGGTTCCCAACATTACACACACACCCCCCTTTTCAGCTAGCATCATATCTAGAGCAATCCTATTTTCCCAGGCCATCCTACTTGTGGCATCTAGCTGTTCTGCAATTCCCTTAATTGCACTTTTTGTATAATTTATAAATCTCTGTTGATTATAATAGATGTAGTTAATCCAGTCTACATTCTTGTTGATTGTTACCCACCAAAACAGTGACTCAAATCCCGCGGCAATTTGATTTCTTGCCTTAAATTCATCAGGGACACCTCTAGGTACCCCGATTGAATCTATATATATTGCATCATCAAATGATACCCCTAAACTCCTTTTGGTTCTTCCAGAATTTTTGGATATTCCTTTTTCAAATGCCAGGGTGAATGGTATAACTAATTGAACAAGTGCACAGGTGCCTCCCCAATTAGATGGTAGGGTGGACCATAAAATCTTTCCCCCACAGTACCACCAGAGATCTGCCCTGGAGATTCCCAATCTTGAATAATTTCCTGTGGAATCCTCCGTAACATTCAAGACCTCACTGCATAAGGAAAAGTTTCCCATAGGCCTGGTAGCCTTCACACCCTGCCGTGAGAGGCAAGCTGTGTGGTTACCTACAGCTGTAGAGAATGCAGGAGGGATCTTGACATCTGTATCAGGCATTGGAGGAAATAACAGAGAGAGAGATCTGCAGTCTCTATTTCCCCAGGCAGTTTTCTCTTGGTATAGTGCAATCATGCATCGCATTCCCTTGGGGTCCTTGGTCCATCCCAGTGGAAAGGGTACCACCTGAGCTATGGGTCGTCCCGATGCACAAGCATAGCAGTTGCTATGGTTGAGACTCTGGACAGTATACTTAATCCATTCTACCCAGGCATTAACATCCCCATATCCTGTTTCAATTTCAAATGTTTGTCTAAGATCCTTTATTTCCTTAACTGTCACCACTGTGGGGTTTTTAGGAAGACTTTCTACCCCCTTTATAAGCCCTCCATTCTCCTGGACATTCTGGGTATTTTCAGGGAGTGTATCCCACACGGCTATCCGGAATCTAGCTGTTGGATCCTTTCCACGCATATCTATCCCAAGACCAAAAGTGGTATTAACAAGGTTATCAGCTTTGTTAATCGTTATTGTTACTGGGTTACATTGTAATGGTTGGCAATCTGGCTGGACAACTCCCTTAAACATACGAATTCGATCTTTTAGTGTATGTGCCCATGAAGCATCAAATATTCCAGGTGTATATGTCCAGCCTCGATAGGCGGTTGTCCACCATACATTATTCCATCCACTACAGGGGAATCCCTTATTCATATCCAGTTCTGGACAGAGATATTTATTTTCATTACTCAATTGTCTTTGAGTACTTAAACTACCACAGGATATTACTTGACAGGCATCGAATGTAACAGTCTGGGGCACTTCCTTTCGTGTTACATTCACCCATATCTTAACAGGGTATCCCCCTAATCCCCTCTGAAAGTCATCTCTCTTCCAAGTCATCAACTGACCAAGGGTTTCACTGTAATTAATTGTTATTAAGATCAAAACTACCAGTTGGTTCTTCCCCTGCATTATTGTCAAATTTTTCATTTTCCAAATAATTATCAGGATATCAAATGGGATACACTCTGTTAAAGCAGTAAAGAAAAAAAAACTTTTTGTTACAGCATGGAAAACTTTGTGAGCATTAATTCTATATAGGTTATAATACTCTCTCACTTACATATATAACTCATCTATCTATTCAAGGAGAGGTTAAAGGTTAGTTAAAATAATAAAAAAAAATATGTATGCATATATATATAAAAAAAACTTTTCATAATTTCCTCCTAATTTTTATCTTTAAAGGTTCTTCTGTGGCAACAGCTTCCCATGCCTCAGGTTTAGTGGATGTCTTTACCCGAGTGTAGTGAGTCCATCCTTTCTCAGCCGTCCTCACAGCTGTTTCAGTTGTTAGAAGTACTTGGAACGGTCCTTCCCAGTCAGGTTGCAGCTTTGCCTCTTTCCACGTCTGGATCAGGATCCAGTCTCCGGCTTGAAATGGGTGAACTGGAAATTCCAAAGGTGGTGTTTGTGCTAACAGTCCTTGGATCCTGAGAGATGATAAAGAGGAGGATAACCCGAGTATATAGTTTTTGAGGAATGCATCCTTGGATTCAAACTGAGGTATCTCATTTTTCTTTCCTAGATATGGCAATCCAAATAACATTTCATATGGGGAAACCCCCACATCTTTCCTTGGTGCTGTCCGAATTCGGAGAAGTGCCAAGGGTAAACATTTCGTCCAAGGCAGTCGAGTCTCCAAGACTAACTTAGTCAGGTGTTTCTTTATTGTCTGATTCATCCGTTCCACTTTTCCTGATGATGAGGGATGCCAAGGGGTATGAAACTCCCATTTAATCTCTAGGGTATGCATTAATTTTCGTAGAATTTGTGAAGTAAAATGACTACCTTGATCAGAATCAATGCGCTCCACCACCCCATATCTGGGGATTATTTGTTCCAGAATTACTTTGGCTACAGTATTTGCAGTGCAAGATACTGATGGAAATGCTTCCACCCATCCAGTTAAATGGTCTACTAAAACTAGTAAGTATTTGATTCTGCCCACTCTGGGAAGCTCTGTAAAATCAGCTTGGATACTCTGAAAGGGCCGAATTCCTGGATCTCTTCCCCCTGCAAGTCGACTACGAATGGCTTTGTTATTTACTTTCTGACATACTGCACACCCTCTACAAACCTGTTTAGCCAGAGTATATATCCCTGCATTTACATATCTCCGCAGTACAGCATCACACATAGCTTGTATTCCCCAGTGACTCCCTTGATGCAGGATGGTTAAAATTTCCCTTGTCACTGCCTTGTTTAACAACTCTCTCCCATCCGGAAGGATCCATCTTCCTTCAGATTCTATGGCCCCCAAATTCTTAAAAGTTTCCTTTTCCTTTTCACTGAATATTTGTCTTGGGGGAGGAGGAGGTACTTCGGGCACAAGATAGTTCATGATAATTTTTGATTGTAAAGCAGCCTCACGAGCAGTTTTATCTGCTATTCGATTTCCCTGAGCAATAATTGAATTTCCTTTCTGATGCCCTTTTACATGTACTATTGCAATTTCAGAAGGTAGTAGTAAATTTTCTAGAATTTGCTTGATTAGTGCTTCATGAACCAACTCCTTTCCTTTACTATTGATTAATCCTCGTTCCTCCCAAATTTTTCCAAAGGTATGTACCACTCCATATGCATACCTTGAATCTGTAAATATAGTTCCCTCCCCCCCTTTAAGGAGGTGGAGTGCTCGATTTAAGGCATATAATTCACATGCTTGAGCTGACCAATTATTAGGCAGCTGGCCCATTTCTCTTATCTCCCCCTCTGCCCCCTCCACTACCGCATACCCATTGTATCTTTTCCCCTGCACCACTCTTGAGGATCCATCAATAAACAAAAGCTTTCCCTCTCCAAGAGGAGTATCTTGTAAGTCAGATCTTATTTTTGTCTGATATTCAATTAAATCCAGGCAATCATGTTCTATATTCTCCTCTTTCTTTTCCCCCTTCCACAAGAAAGTGGCTGGATTTAAGCAAGATTCAGTGGTAAATACCAAGTCATCCTTTTCAATCAAGATTATTTCATACTTCAGAATCCTGGAATCTGTTAACCACCTTCCAGCTTTTTGAGTTAAAATAGTTTTAACCTGGTGTGGAGTTGTGACTACCAATTGCCTTCCAAAGGTCAATTTTCTGCTCTCTTCTACCAGAAGTGCAGTTGCTGCTACAGCTTGGATGCACTCTGGCCACCCTCGTGATACAGGATCTAGCAATTTAGATAGGTATGCCACTGGTTGACGCTTATCTCCCCATTCCTGGGTTAGCACTCCCAGAGCTGCTCCTTGATCTACAGTAACAAAAAGCTGGAAGGGTTTATTTAAGGCAGGGAGGGCTAGGACTGGGGCTGTAATTAGGCTTTGCTTTAATTCTTTTATTAATTCCTTCTCTTCATAAGTCCATTCAAGGATGTTGGGTTTTTCATCTAATAATTTAAGATATAAATCCTTGGTTTTCTGAGCATATGCCTCTATCCAGAGTCTGCAATATCCTACTACCCCCAGGAATTTTCTCAATTCCCTCTTTGTCCTGGGCAAGGGTAGCTCGGTAATTCCCTGAATCCTCTCTGGGGTTATTTTACGCTTTCCCTCAGAGATCAGGTGCCCCAAATATTTGACTTCTCTTTCCACGTACTGTAGCTTATTCTTTGATACTCTCAGTCCTTGTTTCCCTAGGAAGTTTAGCAGCTCATTTGTGGCTCTTTTAACTCCTGCCTTTTCTGACCCTGACAGCAAGAGGTCATCTACATACTGTAGGAGTAATACTCCTTCTGGTGGCTGAAAATGTTCTAATATTTGTTCCAAGATTTGACTGAACAAATTGGGAGACTCTGTGAACCCCTGGGGTAGAACTGTCCACCGATACTGCTGTTTCCGCCCACTCTCAGGATCTTCCCATTCAAAGGCAAATATGTCTCTACTTTCAGGATCCAATGGACAAGACCAAAAGGCATCCTTTAAATCTATAACACTGAACCACTTGTTTTCATTTGGGATTTTACTCATCAAGGTATATGGGTTTGGGACCACTGGGTGCCGTTTTTGTACTATTTCATTAATTTTTCTCAAATCTTGCACTAATCGGTAGGAACCATCAGGTTTTTTTACTGGCAAAATGGGGGTATTGAAAGGTGACATACAGGGTTCCAGCAACCCATCCTTTATTAATCCTTGTATTACAGATTTTAGGCCAATACGTCCCTCAAATGGAATTGGATATTGTCTCTGTCTTATGTTTTCATACTTTTCTTGCATCTTTATTTTTAAAGGGTTTATTTTCAATCCCCCTCTATTCCCTTCTCTGACCCAAACCTCAGGGTCTATCTCTTTCTCATCTACCTCAGTTAATACATTCATTGATACAGTAATTCCATCTTGACATGTTGTTATTTGTATTCCTAATTTCATCATAAGATCTCTCCCCAGCAGGCTAGTCCCTGCATCAGGTACATATAATAATTGTCCTGTTATTGTTTTATCCCCTAGCTTTAATTCAGTATTCTCAAAAAGTGGCACTGTCATCCCAGTTCCCTCTACCCCTGTTATCTTTAAAGTTTTATCTGTTAATTTGAGCCCTGACACCTTATGGGCCAGCGATGAACGAGCTGCTCCTGTATCAACTAAGAACACCACTTCTTCCCCTTCAGGTCCCACTCTTACATTTACCAGGGGCTCCTGGTGGGACCAAATTTTTGAAAGCCCCAGACCCCCCTATTCTGAATTCAAAGCAGCCAGTAACTTTTCTTCTTTCTTCCATTTTGGGCAGTTTCTCTTTATGTGTCCTGGCTTACCACACTTAAAGCATTTCCCTATGCCTTGTTGCAACTGGGGCCTCACTTGATATCTTTGGGATCTGTCCCCTCCCTGCCTCCCTCCAGGGCCCAATCTTCCTCCTGCTCTCTTTTCCTCATGACTCATTCTTTGTTCCACTACCTGTTCCACTGTGGAAACCATTAACTTCACCTTTTGTTTTTCTTTCTCACCTTCCCTTCTAACATACACTTTCTGAGCCTCTCTTAGGAGCTCCTCCAGGGATCTCTCACTCCATCCTTCTATCTTCTGTAGCCTCTTTTGCACATCTGGCCACGCCTTGGTTACAAAGTTAACTTTTAGAAGCCCTTGGGCTATAGGATCCTCAGGATTCATTCCTGAGTATTTTCTCATTCTATCTCTAAGCCTTTCAAGAAAATCACTTGGGGATTCTTCCTTATCCTGCTGAATCTCAAATGCCTTGGTAAGATTCTGGGACTTGGGTACTGCCTCCCTAATCCCAGCAATTATTATTTCTCGCAGATCTTTCATATTTTGCCGATGTTGTGGATTATTATTATCCCAGTTAGGGTCTTCCACTGGGTATTTTTGCTCTGCTGGTACCACTCCAGGACGCCCAGGAGGGTTATTCTTTTCCCACTCTTTCATAGCTGCCCGCCTAATCATGCCTCTTTCTTCTCCAGTAAACAGCATATCCATAATAGACATTATTTCCATCCATGAGTAGAAATTTGGCCCCAGAAATTGATCTAATTGTTCTGCTACTCTTAGAGGATCTTCAATCAAGGATTTCATTTCCTTCTTAAAATTTCTAACTTCTCCACTAGTAAGTGGGGAATTTACATAGCCTATTTCTCCTTGTCCCAGTGGGACCTCCCGTAAGGGGTACATTGAAGTGCTAGCACAGCTAGTGTCTGGGAAAGGAAAGTTTTCAATATCCTTTTTACATTGCTTTAATTCTCTTCTGAGCCCAGCATGCCCCCCTTCCTGTGAAATGTCCCTATGTGTTGTACCATTTTCTCTCACTGGGGCAGTGCCAGTCTCCCCTTGTGCTACATTGGGGTTATATGGGGGGGGGAGATTCTCTAGAGGGTCCCATTGATTAGTTTTCTTTCCTATTTCCTCTCCTTCCTGGTCCAGACCTTTTTTTACTAGTAGCAGGCTGACTTCTTGTACCCAACAGGCAGCATAGTCTGATTCCTCCTTTGAAAAGGGGGTTTTGTTCTTCACATATAAATTCAAGATCTGACAAACCCAATCCTCATCAGATCCATATTTTGGCCAAAATATTGATTTTCCTTGTAGTGGCTCTCTAGGCCATATCTGTACACAATATTTAAACATCTTTTTCCTATCCTTATCCCTGGTTTTGGGATCCTTTTTCCAATTCTGAAGCATCTTCCCCAAGGGGCTATCTTTGGGCACAGTGTTAGGGACCCTTTTACCCTGTTCTGTGGAGCTCCTATTACCCATCCCTCCGGAGTGCTACTATGAACTACCCAGCTCACAAGTTACCACACTCCGATTCTCGGATTTTTGGGCCCAATCCCTGCGGAGCACCCGCTCCGACTCTCGGATTAAATAGGGGTGTACTGCTGGCAACTTCGTCAAGTGCGCAGGGTACCGTACACCAACAGCTCCCTCCCGAGACTCTTGCTTTCAGCACCACAGCCGCTTCGTCCGTCTCCGGCCGCGCCCCTCGCGGGACAACGGAACCGCGGATTGGGACTCCGCACTCACTTCGCACTAAAAGTGCGTCTCAGTCACACACATTCAAGAGCCTCAACCCAAAGTAAGAATTAAATTCCCTTACCTTGATCCGTGCACGAAGTTTCCGGGTCTGCAAGGGTTAACACCTGTGCCTGCCTAGCCCCTTGGCTTTCACAGAGTCCGTCCTTTGTGTAACAATCTCGGTTTCTTATCTGCTGTCCCGAGGAGTCACCTCACCGCCCAGACAGGACCGCTAAAATCAGCGGAGTGCACTTATCCTGTCCAGTGCAGTGGGGACACCCCAAGAAGCGATAATGATCCCGGACGAGCCCCCAAATTGTTGGAAATATCCTCAATAATTTTTGCTCAGGACGGTATCTCTGATAAAAGCAGTTTTTATTCGCGATTGCAATGGCGGGCGCCCTGATAGCAGAAGCGCAACTAAGGACACGATGTTACAGCATTTATACCTTGTCTCCCATACATTTTTCCCTCCCGTTTCCCCTTCGGTTGTGTATTCGAGGTTACAATTTTACCCGAGATTTGCATTTGTTAGCTTCATCCATTCTGTCTCAGAGACCTTTGTTAAACAAAGAGCCCGGGGGGGATTCCAGTCCTTCCCATATCTCTTCAGGTACATCCTTAGGTATGTCACAACTCGTATATTTTTACAGCGTATACAACAAAACTTTTAAAACATATATTGTTGCTAGTTTATACAGGTATATTGTTATTTTAACTTCTCCTCTTCGGATCTTTTATTACTCAGGTCCTATTTGCCCAGTAACAAAAATCAATAGTTTTATTTCAGATAGCTGGACAGACAGGGTCTGCAGTCTTGGTAACTATGATTTCTACCTAATAACTACAAATTTCTTCACTTATATATTCATATAAATGCAGAAACAACATTTGATTCCCACATTTCAGTAGTGTTCAGATGGCACTGCTTCTAATTTTACATGTAGTGTGAAAATGCCACAAGACGTGTACAGCGTTTCCCAAATCAGGAGCAGTTTCCATGTTTCCATAGAAGGTGGCACTCTGTTCAGTCCTTGCTCACTGAGCCTGCTCCTGTTGTTGGAAATATCCTCAATAATTTTTGCTCAGGACGGTATCTCTGATCAAAGCAGTTTGTATTCGCGATTGCAATGGCGGGTGCCCTGATAGCAGAAGCGCACCTACGGACACGATGTTACAGTTTTTATACCTTGTCTCCCATATGTCTTCCCCTCCCGTTTCCCCTTTGGTTGGGTATTCCAGGTTACAATTTTACCCGAGGTTTGTATTTGTTAATTACATTCTGAAATTTGTTAATTTAAGTACTATCTTGTGCCATTCAGTCGCCATCCTGCTGTTTGTGTTTCCAAGATGCCTCGGTGCTCTTATCGTATTGATATGTTGATTCCCTCCAAAGCTTCTTCCATTCTGTCCCAGAGGCCTTTGCTAAACAAAGTTGCGGGGGGGGGGGTTGATTCCAGTCCTTCCCAATATCTCTTCAGGCACATCCTTAGGTATGTCACGACTCGTATATTTTTACAGCGTATACAACAAAACATTAAAACACACACTGTTGCTAGTTTATACAGGTATATTGTTATTTTAACTTCTCCTCTTTGGATCTTTTATCACTCAGGTCCTATTTGCCCAGTACCAAAAATCAATAGTTTTATTTCAGATAGCTGGACAGACAGGGGCTGCAGTCTTTGTAACTATGATTTCTACCTAATAACTACAAATTGCTTCACTTATATATTCATATTTTGTTCTAAATGCAGAAACAACATTTGATTCCCACCCAGCCATGACTTGAGAAGTTATTGCTGGTAGTTACAAATGATGGATTGTTTGTTGACATTTTTTGTTAAAAGGGAGTAAAAGAAATTGCACGGAAACAAGTTCTGATGTTTACACACATGAAATTGAAAAAGGAAAATGTTTTTTCATTAGGAAAACACCTTCTGCATTTTTAAACTAAACTGCGTCATGGTTTTTTGTTGTTGTTTTTAACTGAAGTGATGCAGTTGCTTTTATTGCTCGTTAGTAAAACCATTTGCAGAACTTTCAGTAGTGAAAGAGAATGTGAAGGATGCTTCAAATATTCCCTCCATGATTGTTTTTTTTTCCTAGTGAGTGCAGCCAGTGACTTTAGGAGACTTCTCCCGAGGAGAAACAGAAGGTTGGGCAGAGATAACACTGAAAGAGAAACAAAAGGGAAACTTGTAAAACCTGACAGTTCCCTTTTGGTAAGACAAAACCTGCCTGGGAAGAGCAGTTCTTTTCTACTCCTCCTATGCCTGGTGAGGGCTGGACAAGATGGTCTCCAGAGGTCCCTTCTGACCCTGCAGTTCTGTGATGCTTCTTGCTCAACAAGGATTTGAAAATGACACAAACATTTTGTGAATGAAAGGAAACGTCCCTGCAGAGACCAACCAAACCTTCTGTCCAGCTGCTTACAATAGCTGACCAAAGCACAACCAGTTCTTTCGTTTCTCTCTAATTTTCCTGAGCAATACCACGGCATCTCCTGACATCACCAGAAGTCCTGATAGCAGCTGTAGCTTAGGGGAGGATGGCTGTAGCAAAGTCATGAAGCGCTATAAGAAAATCTGAGCAGAAAGAAAGAATCATCTGAAACAACATACAATCTATGGTGTCAGTGGGAGCAATTTGCAGAAACACCATCTGAGAAAATCAGAGTTTACAGCTTTTTTTTTTTTTTTTTTTTTTTTTTTTTTTTTTTTTTTTTTTTTTTTTTTTAATTCAGGTTTTCAGAATAACTGCACCATGAAGACCGACATTGCATGTGTTAAGACCTGAACATAAAAGGCATCACAGCATTCTAAAGACAGACTAGGGCTACAAATTAAATATAGTGGAAAAGTAGCGGTCTGGTTATGCATGAGGTGAGGTTCGTATAAGCCTATGAATCAGTAAGGAAGGCTTGAGGTAAAAGCAAGAAGACCTTTCAAGCTCGTTTTGGCTTGTCTGGTTATGACTAATATAATACATCCACTGTTTGGTCTCCATAAAGGTTCAGCAGGCGTCAGTGAATGTCAGTGGGTGCCATTTTTCCCTCATGGAGGAATTCAGTGTCACACTTTTATATTCACTTCCATGTCAGACACCATTTTGTCAGGCTTCCCCTTTGCTGCCATCTGCCATGTAGCAACAAAACGGAATGGAATACTGGTAGGAAGGTTCAGCCTCTACTGCCATACCACCACCATCTGCCTCTGACATCACGGGAGGCATTAGAAATAAAAATAAAATAAAATAAGAGGCATTTCTTTTGGAGCAGCCCTCCTAACAGAAATTCTTACAGTTCTAACTCCATTTTAGTGCAGCTAGTGGATTTAGTGGAGTAAGGAGGCTGAGCATTAAGTTCAGAGGTGCTTTATACGTGATATTGTGGGGATATTAAAATATTTATGGAAACAAATGCATGAGATTGATCCAGCCATTAGTTTGCAATTAATAAAGTAATAGACAGAACTAGTATTTAGTTAGAGTTACCTCTCACTATTTTCTTAGTGCTTGACTGTTTCAGTAACTCCTATCATAGTCTCTTCAAATAAAGACCGATCAACCTAGCTACAGTTTCACATGAAATGTGGGGACTGCATTATGGGAAGGGCACAGCGTGAGCTTTTCCACACAATTCATTGTCACTTGGGACTTGCAGCATTCTTCATCTTCTGATCTGCAGTCATTGGCTGAAATAATGTTTCACTCTGTCACTGAGAATCTCAAAGGGACGTCAGGAAGGGGAAGTGTGTGCTCAAGTGGAGGCAGTTGTTTAACACTGATGATGGAAAGCAATATCGATACTGCTTATTTTACATAAACTGAAGTAAATTGTGGAAGGGAGCAAAGTGATTTCACAGCTGCTCTTCAGTTTGCTACTGAAGGGTTTTTTCTCTGCATTGGTCCAACTCCAAAACTCAAGGCAGGTTTTCCTTCACATTTGATGACTCCAAGAGCACTGAGTCATCTGATGTTCTCACACTGCATCCCCACTGAACGTGGATATGGAAGTCTGAGCTGCTGGAAGAATCAAGGTTTGCATTTGTCTAATCTCTGAGTGAAGGAAGGCTCACAGAGGCACAAATTTAGTCTGGATTTGTCGTCTCAGCGCACATGATTGACACTGCAGCTTTACTGCTGCCAGCTGAAAACTTACATCATGTTTAAATTCAGAAGAACAAGATGACAGTATCTATGAAATACACATATTTTATAATACTAACACCAGCTCTGGAAAGATGGTGCAAAAATATACTTCTATCAGTTGCAGACAAAATGTAGGATATTAGCTGATATAAGATATATTAATAGAATTAATAAGTAAAACAATCTAATGTATGTGCTTTTAAAGATGCTCATTATTAGAAGCTTTTTCCTACAAACAGAGGTAGCTCAGAACTAAGTATATGGCAGCTGATGTATTTTATTCTTAGGCACAAACTCTTTAACATAAATCAGTTCAGCCATTAAATGATATTGTGAAAGCCAAAGGGCTCTTCTGAAGTACTTTTCTCTGTGCACATAACAGTGGGGTTCAATAGCTTGTATTCCATAGCATCACTGAAAATCACTCCATTATCCCCTAATCAAAGCATGGGAAAAATCTACATTATCCTATATTTCTCTGAGCTGAGTGTGCACGGGACAGCTGCCAGCTATTCGAGATCAGAATGATCCTAATAGTAGTTATTGTATATTCAACTAAGGATTCCGTTCAATAGTCAAGGAGCGCTTTACAGAACAGAAGCAAGGCCAAGAACTCTGGTGGAGATTTAAGCTCATTGGCTGTAACAAAAGCGATACCTCAAGTAAACTTGTCTGGTAAAGCTGACAAAAAAAGCTTTTCAGTGTTTGACACTGAAGGTTAATGAAAATACAAGTTAGAAATGAAGACTGTCCTACTCCACTAAAATAGTGCATGAGTGAGCTATGCACTAACAGATTCTTTTTAAACAAGACTCCAATAAAGAATATCATGAAGATAAGATTGCATGTGTGCTAGGTATAGGTACAGAAACCTAAATATATGGAAACGACTAGGATATGAAGTATGTATTATTCAGAGTACTTCTGTATTACTGTGCTTTATTACTGCCTCTTTTTGTTACTTTCAGTAACTAAAGGAAATGCTGTTTCTTAAATATAATTGCATCTTTCATAGAGATACTCCAGGCGTATCTTTAAATAAACCCTTAGTTCTTCCTCCTCCACAATCTGCTATATTGTACCAGACCTGTCCTTATATCTGCGTATGCATCTTTTGTGTCATTGTGCCATATTAAAAGGCCAGAAATAATTGCAGCTTTTCTTTGAGGCAGACATGGGTGTGGGCTGTATCATCCAAATGCCTGCATTGCCAATGGCATCTCTGCTTACTGTGCTTCCTGATGGGATTCTTTATGGCTGACACGCGGCACATTGACCTCATTTCTGGATCTTCCTAGCTTTGTCAAAGGAGCTTGAGATCAGATAAGAGAATATGTCCAAACTCAGCACTGGTAAACTTCATAATCCTGCAGCCATTGTAGGCTTTGAAGCACAAGGGCTCCTATCTTCTTCTAATTTGTTTCCCTGATCTCTTCCAGGATGTTCTCCATCAGGTAATATTGGTGACGTCTAAAGCATTTTACTGGAACAATTCTGCCAATTGTATTTGTTTCCCATCAATAGGAAAAAAAAGTATGGATTGTAAATAGCAGTAGATAGCAAAGACTAAAATTAACCTCTCGAAGGCAAGAAAGTAAAGCAATCAAATGTATTTCACAAGCACTTAAGCCTTGTGGGAGGATTTTAAACACGAAATTCATTTTTTTAAATGTTAGACTGGAACAGGAGATCCATCGAAAACTGGAACGTCTAATAGCTGAGGATGATCCAGATGAAATACAGGTATAGAAATGAACACAACATTCTTCTTTTCCAGGTGACATTTTTTGTGTAGCTGAAAATCTGTTGAACTGCACCATGGAAGTTGTACCGTTTTGTTCCAAAGTCGTCCTCAGCTCATCCAAGCCTTTTTGCACACTAAGAAAGTGATTTCATTTCCAGAATTCCAGAAGAAATTTCTAACTGGTCCATTTGTCTACATTGTCTCAGTGTTACAGAATTCAAGTAGATGCAATCTCTGTCTGCAAGCTCATTCTTTGACTAAGAATAAAGTAACTTTTCACCAGAAAAGAAAGCTTTTCTTCAGGAGTAAATCAGTTCATTTTTTAATTCCGGTTTTCATGCATCTGGATGATGGATTAAACATTTGTGTGTGTGCAGAGGAGCCTTGCAGAGATTTCTGTAACAGCTACTTAAAAGGGTTTTTCTTGTAATTGTTGTCTTGAGAGACCGGTACAGCTTTATTCAGGGATTATTTATTTTAGTAACTCACAGGCTACCATACACAGCCTTCTCGTCATTCAATGTTGTGTGTCTGAAATCTTTCTGAGGCTCTGCTTTTTCAGGCTGCTGCTGGGAGCCATTAGGTAACCAATGCAGGGAGCACCCAATGCAATCACTGAGATGGCTGTAAGTGACTGCAAATCCTACGGCTGGTTCTCTCTTTCTTCTAGGCTTTCTTCAGCATGAGTAAATTTCAGCACACACAGTGCCAGACTAGTTGTGTTTCTTTGGGATATTTTCTTTTTCTCTTTTGTTTCATTTTTGATTCCTGATTCATTGCCTCCTATGTACAGGTCCAAAGGCAGTTGTTGTTTGTCCTTAATGAAGGGCGGACTCACGGGGATCAGAGTGGCAATAAGCCACTTCTGAACATAGGAAAGTATTTCAGAGCCTGTTTTGAATATCATTTGCCTGCAAGTGAAAAAAATGACAGTCTGAGGGAGTGCTAATAATGAAATGCTTTTGACAATGTGCACCTCCTATTGGAAGTTTATTTTTAAAAGCATCATCCTAAGGGGCCTTACTTGTGTGGGTAAGATACCTGTTACAGTAATACACAGTTACATAGACCAGCCTTCAGTGGGGTTCTGCTGCACTGCCTGTTTTGTTTAACGCACTGCTTATCCCTTTTATCTGCTAAATGCTTCTTTCACCTTATAATTGGCTGCTTGGCTTTATCCTTGAATTTGTGAGAATTCCAGCTGAAGACTGTTAACATGACAAAGCACTGAATGACTTTTGTTGTTGTTGTTATTGTTTTCTCTCTAAACTGATACTCCTGTTGCATGAGACTTATATACTGAGTTTGCTTTTGCCCTGAGATGGACAGGGAATGCTCTAAAAGTGTTTGCTTAGTCTGCATTTTACAGGATGGATGTGTTACTAGAAGCAGTTCCGTGTGGAAGAAATTTCTGCAGTGCACACAAGGAAGAAATCTTTTGCAATAAGAGAGGTGAGGCACTGGAACAGGTTGCCCAGAGAGACAGTGTAAGCCCGATCCTTGAAGACATTCAGGATCAAGCTGGACTGGGCTCTTAGCAATCTGATCCAGCTGTGGATGTCCCTGTTCACTGGAGGGCAGTTGGACTAGATAACCTTGAAGGGTCCCTTCCAACTCAAATGATCCTATCATTCTAAAATAAATAGTATTTAAGTCAGCAAACAGTCCGTACACCTGATCAATTCTTCTTCACTGCTTTTTATAATTCACAGTCTGTTGTGTTACTTTATATTTGGTTGAAGCCTTTTCTAATCAAATCCTTCTCCAAGGTGTGCACTGTGGGTGAGAAGTTCCTGTGCGATGGATCAGTGGGAGGCTGTAACGCTCTTCTGTAGGAAAGTAATCAGGAATATCAGAAAACAGGGTGGCCAAAAAAAGAGTGATATTCTGGTCCATTCCCCTTTTTCTCTGAGGGATTCCTGTGACATTTATCATGCAATGTGTGGTATTGCTTTACTTCTATTTAAGTAAAATCTATTTAAGAATCTGAACCTTCCCAAAATCAATCGTACTATTTGCTTGTCTTGCAAAACACTTCGAGATGGATTTTCAAATGAATGACTTCTGTCTATACCACGATATTTATATATAAACGGAACGGGCAACAATTTGCTTGTCATTGCTAATTTCATATTTAGGATTTATTGGAAGATATCTCTAGTAAGGAAGCACAGAGCACTGTCTGAAAGAGAATCCAATCTGCTGATCATCACAGTCCATATTTTTATTTTCTTTTCTTAGCAAAGCTTCAAAACTCTTTTCAGTTTATTTGATCTGAATTTCAGATACTTCTGGAACTGAGATCAGCTTGCCCTATGCATTGCATGACATTTTGAAAATCCTTCAGTGCTCAGAACTAGCCTCAGTACAGTGAGCAGTCAGTTCAGAATGGGGAGGCCTTCTGAACACCGCCTAGTCAAACCCTCTGCTCAAAGCGGGGTTACCGTGACGGCTAAATCAGGTTGCAGAGGGCTGTTTGTTTGCTGTCAAATTTCACCCGTTAGCTTCCCTCCATGCCCAGTGTGCCTCAGCCCCCTACCGACAATGGCACTACACCGAACAGCCCACTTCAGCCAGACTCTTGTCCTGCAGGGACCCAAATTCTTCTCTGAGTAATTGAGGGGCTACCTCAGAACTGCTGCATAGAGGGAAAAGAAGCTCAGTTCCTGTGTGTAGCAACAAAGTGATACTGAGGAACAGCAGGAAACATGGAACCTCTAGGGTACTGCCTATATCTATTGCTCTGCCTTGATTTGGCCAGCATTGGGCACGACATCACCATATTGAGCCTAACGTGAGTCCGTGCTAAGGCTTATAACTTGATTTCTGTCCCCTAAATGACATAAATTACATATGAGAGCATACACAAGATTTTCACCAATGAACAAGTCTAGGACACCATCCCCACTTTTGCGGTCCGTCTGAGCCTTATGTGGGGCCATCAGTGCACTTTGGGACTGAAGTGGGCCACGTCTTTTCTTTCTATGTGTGCTGAGGACTGGAAAATGTTTTTGTTTGTGAGGGGATGCACCTCTAAATATTTTCAGTGTCAGCTGCAGCCCATTGCTCTTGTGTCTAGGCTTGTATTGATCTCCAGTTGGAGACTAGAAATTGAAAAACTAACTTGCTAGCTTGACTGTGATTTCTGTTGCTATTTTTTTTAATGCGACTTTGCTTTCATTCATTTCTATACCAGCTGTGCATTTTTGTTCATGTACCAAGGGATCTAGATCTTTCATTTGTCACTTCAAGGTGGTTTTTGTTTGTTTGTTTTTTAACACGATGCTAGGGAGTGATTCCACAACTTTTGCTATTTAGCCACAATGTTTTCTGAGGTGCAGTTCAAATTTTGGTGAAGGCTGAATAGATGCGTGCAGACAGTGAGCAGTATCAGTTCTTTGTCAGGGAAACCTTTGAAAGAGGAAAAGAAGATCCCAGCTGCAGAACATAAAAATTTTATGTCCTATATTCCGTGTGCTGAGAAGTTAACGAGAAAGGTCAGAAATCTAGAACAGAGATCTTTTGCCATTGAATTTTTGTGGGGTTTCATCACTGTAAACAGACTGATTTGGCTTTTGAGATCCAATTAGTAACTGTATGAAATAACTGCTGCTTTGTTCATTGCAGATCTTGGTTAGCTGTGCAGGACTTAACACTATAAATCTTTCAGTTTCTGTGTCAGATTCTCCCACAGTCACAATGGCCTGAGATTTTGAGAAAAGATGAAGCATAGCGTATGTCTCTGGAATTAGTCTGCTTCCTCCGCCAAGGGACTCAGCCTTGGCGGAAAGATGCTATGGGATACATAAATCAGGAAAGTAACCTGTATGGCTCCTGCTTTGGTATGCTAGAATACAGCTGTCTCAGTGGTAATATGTTCTTTAATGCTTCGTTGAACCCGTTCTTAGAGAAATGAAAATGCATGTGTTTTACACAGTTGTGTAGTTAGTCGGGTGATCAAAATAGATTTTTCTTAGCAATTCTTTTCTCGCTCAACTTTCCACAGGCATCATTATCCATTACTTAACATTATTCTGAGAAGAATGTCTGAAGCTTTTTTCCTAAATTTATTTGAATACGCCTGTATAATCTACACAGAGCAGTATCCTTTCAGATATGTGATAAAAAATTAATAGGACTTCACATTTTTTAACAGTTGGCTCCAGCTGCTGGATTTCTTCCTGTATTAGAATCACTTAAAATCTCTTCTCAGTTCTGTTCAGCAGGGAAATGATCTATGAAGGGTAGATAAAGTAAAACTGGCAGATCGAGTATTTCTTGATGAGATGTGTTCATATTAAAATATGCGGTTCTCTAAGGCAACATAGAAAATGTGCATAATCTATGATAATGAGATTCCAGAAATCACCATTCACAGGGCTGAAGCGCTTGAAAGACTTGCAAGTGATCTGAAGGAATGTGCAGCTCAGGCCTGGCTTCAGATGGAAGCCTGGATTCTGTGAAATGAGAATGGGAGTTCTCTATGTTGTCTGGGACAATACCTATCTGTACCCATCTCTTAACATTGACACTGAATGTATTACAGCATGGGAACAACATCTTTTTTTTTTATAACAAGATGTCCATATTTTTACATACCTTAAAATTTTTGAATAAGATAAAATGATGTTCTAAGAAAAATAATGATCTAATTCTGAATTGCCCTGTCCCTTTCAAAACCTTTTTTTTTTTTTTTCCCATTATTTGAAATTGAAATTAGTACCCTGTTGATGGCTCACAGTTATACTGCTAATAATACTCTGATAGCTTTTCCATTGTTTCTAACATCTGAGTCTCTGAGCAACTTTTAAGTAGTACTTTTTCCAAGGCCTGAGATGCTGTGAACAAGCAATTTCACATGCAAATTAAACAGATTCCAGGATAGAGGTATATCGTACATTAAGTCCAACGGGAAGAGTTTGGTACTGAATAAACCAGAGATTCCAAGTCTTCAAATGAGAGATTTGCTCAATAGGATGTTAGTATGTCACGTCTTGTCTCCAGTAAATAGGTATCAAAACCAAATTGACTGCGTGATACTGGAATTTAAAGCTCTTTCTTATCTCATGTATGTATCCTTGTGCAGCAAACCTGCCTCACAGAGATTTCTTTATTTCTTTCTGTTTGTTGGTTGGTCTTGGTTTTTTTTCCTTTTTAGATAGGAATGAAGGAACTTGTGGGACTATGAAGAAAAGCATATATGTGAAATCTACAAACGTTCTTCCTGTAAAGAGAAAATACACTGCATTTTGTAGACTTTGATGCCTCTACTTTAATACAAATTTGGGTTGAATAAGACGGAGGTTCTTTGAGTTTCTGGACTTCTCTGGCAGTGAGGCCACAACTGTCTTCAGTACAGGTTTAATTTTACCAGTTGTAATTTTCAGCTTCTCAGTCAGAGCTCAAAACTGCTACCATCAATTTTTGTCAGGGTTTTCACACAATATTGCTGCCATTTTCTGGGAATACTGGAGAAGTCATCTGGTCATTTGAAATGTTACTTAACTTTTTTAAACAACAGCGTGTAATTAACATGGGAGAACATTACGTCCTATATTTACTGCATCAACATTACAACTAGTAGAAAAATTAATTATTTCATAGAATGCACATCATTCTATGATTCTAATGGTGATAATTCTATCATTCTACATTTTCTCCCACTTTTTTTATCTACGTGACTCACTTGGGAGCTGCTGCTGTTGCAAAAATTACCATTTATTTGTTATTTCAAAATATAATTGTAAACTATCATCAGAGAAATAAGTAGAGCAACAATTACTGAGCAACAGGCGGCACTTAATGGAAGAGGGGAAGTAAGAAATACATTTAAAAACTCCTTTTATTTTGCATGTAGCTCAGGATATCAGTGGCCACAGTTTGTACTGAGTGAAATGCCTTTTCTCATCCTTAAACGCAGCCTTAGTGTAGACAATCAGAATCAATATTTGTTGGGGGGAGCCACTTTTTGACAAAACTGTAAGATTGATTACCTGGATCAATCCTATTTTTAGAAGCAATTCATCAAAGTTATACTCTAATAGATACCTTGATGTCTGTAATAATATGAATGCATTTTGAGCCTCCCCTCTCATCCCATCACAGTTAATCTTGCTGTAGCAAGAAGTAAATTTTTCAGAACTGAATTATTTTTTTTCTCTATAATATTTTCAGGGTCAAAAGCATGCCAAGAATCACTCTGCAGCATTCCCTTTCTATACCCATTTTGCTCTTTCACAAGCTTTCATCTAAGTATAATCTGTGTAGTGCTAATGAGATAAACCTCTTAGCTGTTCCAGTAGATACTTTAGTCCTTTAGAACTTGGAAAAACTTAACATCTAGAAGCAAATGAAGCAAGAACTGGGCACGTTAATATGTCCTCAGATACAAAGAAATCTTTCAGTGTTTTTGCAGATCTGGCTGGAGAGAGTTTGCTGACTGTTTAAACTGATAAAAGTTATGCTCCTTGCTACCAACTGTATTTGCATTATGTCAGTGTAGTCATCTCTTTTAGCGTGCATCATTGCTCCAGAGGTTCAAGTTGTACCACAACTTCACACAGGAATGCACAGTGAGTTCTTTGTACCATCTCAAATAGGGCACAAAACATTAAAACTGGATATTTTCAAAGTGATCGTAGAATTGCTATACACAAACTGTAAATAAAATCTAATGTTCATCTTTCAAATTGTTCTCTCTTCTTCAAAAGCACTCCTCAGCATGAGGTGTCCTTATTCCTATATGAAGCAAAGAAACTTCTGCAGTGTAGCCCTTACTTAACCAAACTGGTTTTGATGCCCTTCAAAGAAGCATCCTTCTACCTTCTCAGAATCTTTCTATTTCCTCACATTTCTGAAGCCTTTCTACTAATAACTCTGATATTGGAATTTTACTGTGCCTGAAGAAAAGCTATGCAGTGGCTGAGCCATCTGGATAATGAAAAGCAATATGTTCCTTATAAAAACCTTCAGAAATTCACTTATTTACATACTTGTTTAGTTCAAATTCATGACAACGCAGCTTTATGAATAACTGATAGAGCTGCATTCACTAGATGACCAATATGATCCCCACCTTCTTCCCAGCTTCAGTCCTCTAATCTCTGCCACTAACATAATCATAAAAAGAACTAAAAAACTCAAATGAAACAGGCTGTCTTTCCCAAATATAGAAGTAGAGGTAATATGACCTGCACGTAGGCAATAACAGCATATAGTCTTAGATTTTAAATGGAAGTTGAGGTTTTGCGTCCATTTCAGTGCCTTTACATTAAATCTATAAAGAATAAAAAGAAACATATCAGCCATTTTTGGCTATTAGAATAGACAGCTGAAGTGTAAGGGAAGAAAGAGATATGGCTTTGATGAAGATAAAGTCCTTAAAGAGCACTACGTTACAAAAATATCTCTTCCTTTACATTACATGGAGACTCATAATAAGCTTAATAAGAGCATCATTAATTCTCCTTGTGAAAAGTCAGCCTACCCTACAAAGACAGCTTTCAATGAGGGAAGCAAATTCATAGCAAAGCAGGGTGGAGACACCACTATATTAGCATTCAGTTGACTATGCAGTACCTTTTTTTTTTTCATGAAGAAAATCCATATTCTTGTTTATCACATATTTTTTTCTGAACCATGACAATTACTGTAAATGAGCATGAAGATGATAACAGAGAAATCAAATCTTCTAAAATGGCAGTTCTCAGGCAATTTAAGCTGCTCTTTTAAAGAGAAAAGAATGTCAGAATTCTCACTGTGATTATAAAATCATACCAGACAACTTTTCTTTGTTCTTATTTTAGAATTGCCTTTCAAAAGCTGATTTATGCCTCCTTAATCTGGTAGCTGGTGTCAGGAAGACCAGTTCATAGGAATAAGTTCTTTTGGCTTTAGAAGCTTTGGTGCTGCTGTTTTCATGGCGATTATGGTGGATTAGATGTGGATTGGAATAGTGTTCAGCTGGTATATGTGTTTTTTTATTTGGCGTGGATTAATTTACTGTGAACTTAAACTGGACACGATCATTTCATAGGGAGTTGATGGATCTCTTTCATCTTTCTGTGATATTCTAAAGTTTTCCTTTAAAAACTGTCCTCCAGCACTTTTCATACATGTTCCTTTCAGTAGAAAGGAAAGGAATTCAAACTACTCTTTTACTCTTTAGCTTTATGGATGTTCTGTATTAGTAGTAGTTCTCAGCAGAACTCCCTTTCAACTCCAAAACTTGGTCTTACTGTAGAAGTTATACAAATAATACAATGTAATTATAAGCTGTTAAACAAAATGTGTTATTTTGAGAGGAAACTGCACTACAAATCTACAAGAAGTAGTGGCAGTTCTGCGGGAATTTGTATAAAGATCCCGCTGTGTTCTGTGACACCTTATACCTTTCCTTATGCATCTGTGATAAATGTCAATATCCTTCAAATGGGTGTATCTGGTAGACTGAAGGGGCATGGCATCTTATTGAAGTAACATTTGGGAGGGCTATGTTCTCATGGTAGCACATATTTCAGGTTGGCCATTTAACTGTTTCTTGTGCTCTAGTGTCAAAATCCTACGTGAGGTGGATGCTCTGTTTTTAGTTTTGATTTCTGAAGCAAGCAGCAATTAAATTTCTGACAACTTAATTATGTAGATGTATGTAAAATTATAGCTGTTGGTTTCTGAAGAGGGTTGTCAGCAGCGAAATGTTTATAATGTTTAGTAAAGTTATGGAGATTTCTTTTCCAAACAAGTGAAATTAAGGCATGTATCTCCATTCACTTGTATTTTGAATTGCCATTGAAATTCAAATTCAGTTGAATCAATTTGTCAGAGCAACCAGATGACCAGCGTTTAGCTCTAGTTTCATGTTTTTGCATAGCTTTTGTTTAGTCTTTTCAGTTTCTATTACTTCAGTGAAGAACATGAGGGAGGAAAAAATCTGGCAAAAGGCAGAGATAATCATCAGCACTCGAGCATCCGCAACACAGTGATTCCACTGTGAGAAGTGAGGTACGTTTGCTATTGGTAGCTTGCTGTACGTCAAGGTGTTCAAAATCCTGCCCTGCAGGTGGGTTTTGTTTTGTGCATTGTACTTTGTGAGTTCAAATAGAAGAAAATATCTTTTGCTAACATGACCTTAAAAGCAAGTTTTCAATGTACTGTAATGTTTTGGATGGCTGTTTTTGCTAGCATAAAATTGCTTTAGCTAACAGCTTTGTTAGTCCCACAGTGGTGACATTTAACAACAAAAATAGATGAAGATTGACAATTACTTGAATTATGTTCAGGGAGATTCTCATTTCTGTGTTAAGAAGGAAGAAACTTTTAACTGGGAGAATGATCCCTATGCCAATTAGTATTAAGCTGAGCTGTTGAGATGAAGAGACGATTTATGTTGCAGGGCAGGGCCTTCAGTTTTCATTTTTGTTCATCTGTTTTCTTTTCATCGATTGATCTCCACACTTGCAGGGTTGTTTTTTGTTGATTTTTTTCTTCTGTTTTCATGCATCTTGGCTTTATGTTTCACTTATTTTAATGCCAGAAACTTTTATCTAAGACCACTGAATTACGAGCAGACTGTACTTGTTTGTTGGCAATAGTTATTATTATAATACTGATCGGTACAAAAGCATGTAGAAAATTGCCAAAATCTATATGCTTTCAACTGCTGAAAACACTTTCTTACATTGCTGTCAAAATTAATATGTAGCAGAATAGAAGAAAAAAGAAACTTTTTCACTTGATTTCAGCCTATACATTTGAATGCAGTCCTACAAAAGCCAGGGTGCTGCTGCTTTTAAGTGAGTGAATAAAAACTCTGCATAGACAGCACACAAAATTCTTCTGTGCCACCAACTTAAATTTTGAGATATACCTTGTTCTAAAAGCAAACTGCGTGCAGTGAATTAAAAATAAATAAATCTGTGCTTTCTGGAGTAAGCAAAATATATTCCCTGACAAGGCACGGCTACGTATTTACTGCTGTCTCCATATAAATAGGTTTAGGATTGTTCAAATGAGATGAACTACTTGTCCCTGATTACAGATGTATTGCTTTATGGTTTTGCATTGCCTTAGTACTAACAGACATTTGTGGTGTGGTTTTCATGCTAAGAGCGCGTTCCATTTCCCTGACACTTGTATTATTGATAATTTTAATAAGCCATAAAACAATTTCACATTCATAAGTTTTCTGACCTTACAAGCTCTTTTATGGTGTCTAAGTGACTGTAAATTTATGGGACTTACTCTTCAACATCAACATGTGTCAGATGTTCAAGCAATTGCATATTTTCTATCTTTTGTGATTTGGGTCTGGAAGATAACATGGACTTGCGTGTTTGCAAAAATAAATGAACAGTTTCAAACCCAGTGATATCAAATGCTTGGTGTAGATTTTCAGGTATAAAAACTGAAGGGTATTCTTTCCATATACATGATAAAATAAAGCCTAGGTTCAATGAGTTTTGAATATATATGAAATGACTCATATGCTGCCTTCTAATGTCAACTACTATGGTAATGCTGATTTTCATGGCTTCAAATGCCTGCTTTTTTAATGAGAATTTTTGTCTTTACCTTCTCTTGTTACGTGCATGTCATGTTTTTACGTACTGATTAGAAAGAAAAAGCTATGTGTCTTGGGATGCAAGTAGGAGATTTGCAACAATAGCTCTAAATAATAAATCCTCTAGCTAATTTTTTAGTCATTATTTTTGAAATAAACAAACAACTACTATGAGAACATGCATCTCTCCTGCTAATGCATGGCTAGAATCAAAATTCAACAAGCAAAGATTTTTTTCCTGAACTGCAGATGCATATGGCGCTCTAGTCAGACAGATCAATTAAGCCATAATTAATGGCGCCACATCTCTAAAAATGAAATATTTTTATTTAAAATAATTTTTAAAATAAAGCCCCAACTTTCATTTGCATAAAAATATGACCTGAAGCTGTAATATGTTTTAAATATGATTGTGTAGGGGGAAAAAAAAGAATCCTTCTTAAATTAAGAATTTATTGACCTCATTCTTGGGATGAAAAGCATTCTAAAATATATGTTTCTTATGTGCAACTTACATGAATATGAAGTTCTTTCAATTATTCAAAATGCTTCCTGGCTGCACAGTTATGTGCTTCTTTTCAAAGTATAACAAGAATGTCAAGTATGACATCCAGATTATTCTCCCCCTTTAATTGCAACTGCAGAGATGGTTAAGGAAAAACAGAGGCATTCAGCAATTCGGGCTTTTCAATGGGAATTCATATTAACATTTTAAAATGGTATTGTTAACATTATCAAAACACACATTAAAGATAAAGAGAAGTAGACTACTATGGCTGTCAATATTCTCATCCGTAGATGCTGAACACTGTTTTTCTAGATCATGCCAAAGGACAACCTGGTCAAGCTCTCAAGTGTTCTTCAGCTCATTCCAAAACAGTCAGTTGCTGTCTTGGCTTATTCCCTAATTTTCATAGTCTTTGATATAATAAACTACTAAGGAACAAGCGGAATCTGCATTTTGATTAAAAAGATTGTTCTGTTAATACACAAACAGCAAGCAAAGCAGTAAATGAAGAAAACTGACATTTTTGGTTTCTCTGAGCCTTATCTTTCCAACAAATAATGCATTTCATAGATTTCTTTCCTTTGACTGTAAGATGACAATAAATTCATTATGTAGCATTTATGGCTAAAATAAACTGCTATTAAAATAAATTGTAACCTAACAGAAACACTCAGGTGAACTGTTTAGTCAGTTGCCTGCCCATGCTCATCAACAGATACATATAAAGAGCTCTCTGCTATACAGGGCTGTCTATTTATCTCTATTCGTCCCCGCATTTTATCTCCTGATGGTTGTGCTGCTTCCTTAGTCTTACCTTCCCAGACTTACCACAGTAAAAACATGAAATATCTTTGTCAGTCTGAGCAGTGAGATGTCGGGTGGAAGATGTCCCGGAAAGCTCTTCTTTAGAAAAATAGATTCTGGAGATGAAATACAGAAATAATCTTACTTCAGCTTATTAAATATGCCTTGTAAGCAATGATTCAAATCACTTTGCTGTATAATACAATTACTGCTGTAATTTGTAGTCATTACAGTTTGCAATGAGGTGTAATTGGAGACTTCATTATATGCAAACTATTGACAGAGAAAGTCTTAGCAACTTGAGCATGGAGACTTACTTTGGGCCTATTGCCTTTAAATTAGCAGATGATCAGCTCAGGAGACCTAATAGCTTGTTGCCTCTACTTGTTACAGAGTCGTTAATGTTTCAGCCGGGTTCAGAAAGAAACTGCAGTATTCCATCATTAGAAACATGCTACCTGGTATATCATTCCTCCTTACCTCCTTTAGGTTCTGCCGTGTCAGTGCAGAGCCCTGTTTGCATATTTCATGGCAGGTCACCTAAGGACTGTAGGTGGCTTTTCTACTGGTAGTGAATCGTGTCAGTTAACAACTTAGTATTTTGGTACAGCCATCTGCACCTGATCGATGGTTATTAAATCAGCGGTGATTTGATAGAAAAAAAAATCACCTTTAAAAAAGTTGTCATAAGGCAGTGCAACAAAATTGTTGTTCTGTTCCTTTCTTTGACACAAACTCCATCCTCAGAATGCAGAATCCAAATTGCAGTGCCTCGGAAATTGTTGGGAAGAAATACGGGCGTATGTTACTATGGTTACTGAGCCGTTCCCGTTTGCTTTACTTTTCTGCCAAAATAACAAAAGTGGAAAGAGATTTTTGTTTTACTGCAATGATTTATACAGTGCTTTGCATGTGAGCCCATCTCCCTCTAAATACTTCTCAAACATTTTAAAATGAGAACATTTGGGGTCGCTGACTTTTCTGAAGTTGCTAATCCCAATTTTCTGACAGTTGATGAAAACAGTGAATGTAAAAAAAAAAAAAAAAAAAAAAAAAAAAGGAATGTAGTCCTAAAAGTCTGCAGTGAAACTGTGAGGGATCCAACTTCCATCCTTCCTTGTCCAATGGTCTTCCAATACAAAACATTCAGGTTGCCCTATTTACTGAGTTACCTCACTCTCAGAAGTAGTTGGCAGTGATTAAAAAAATAATAATAAAGACTAAAGCTGAAATTATTCTTAGGATTTCTTACTTCAGAGTGGCACGGATATAGTAATGCTCTAGGAGGCCCAGTTTGATCTTGCTCTTTTTAACTAAAACTTTTGTGAGCACCTTTCAGTTTTTTCTCCTTCCACTAAAATCTCTGAACACAGAAAGTAGCTCTATTTTTTGCGGGCACTTGAACAGATACATGCAGAGTAATTTCCAGGACAGCAGAATTTAAATGTTTTGTGGAAACAATTCTGGTTTTCTCGTCAACAGTGCACTGTCATCAGCTTTTCCTGAGGATGAAAATCCATCTGGAAGGAGACACTGTCAGGGTAATGCAACTGAAATGTTCTCCTGAGGACAATAAGTAACCTCTTTTAAAGTAGGAATGATATGGCATAAATGTATTCTATTGGGACAGAATAACTGATACATTTCCCTGGGGGTCATTATGATTCTGCTGAAGAAAGCCTACTGTGAAAAGGTAATACAAATAAAGGCTGCTTGTCATGGAAACACACAAGAGATGGTGTAGTCTGTGGGTTTGTTTTTTTTTCTCCCAGTAAAAAAGCATATGGGAATGATAATAGACTTCATTTTACAAAAGCTGAAAATCCCATTAGGAAGAGATTTTTTGCTGGCTGCCGTGATAGCGCGCACATTTTAGGTGGGGATGTCAGCATCGCTATCATTAGGACTTCCTGACACTTTTTTAGTAACGTCCCGTTCTCAGCAGCTCCTCGCTTTGCCAAGCAGCTATGTGCAATTCTCCATTCTGAATGGCTTTCCTAGGCTGATATACATTCCTATTCCCCTTATCGTTTTATTCATAATTTCATCCAAAGCAGTTGCAGATGTCTCCCAGAGTTAACCTAGGGAAGCAGTATATTTCTGGATTGTTGTTATTATTTTTTAAGTCTGCGTTTTATTTTTCTCTTATTCTCCTGAACCTTTTCTTTTAAAAAAATATTAGACTTTGGTGCAGAAGCTTAACGTGATGGTCTTTAGCACTATTATGCTTTTGCTTCCTCTGTGAAAACCGATCCAGGTGACAGAATTTTGGTCAGTCCTCAGAAAGCCACACTGTTACTGCAATCAAGCCTTTACCAACTTTTTTCCCCGAGCTAGCTCTATATTTTCTGTTCTCACACAGCATCTACATGCTCAGACTATTAATGAACAATCTCTTCAGACTAACTGAGCATGCACCAATGGCCACAGCTTTGGAAAGTGAAAGGACTGGAAATATGCCATCCTGCAGCGTAACAGCTGTTTTGTGGTGCTTAGAGCTAGAAGGAGGGGTGCAAAAAAATGGCTCCTGGTTAGAACTGGGAGCTCATGCTCTCTGTAATCTCCTGCTGACATACTGGGAAAAAAATAATAATAATTTATACATTAAAATGAAAATGGGAATAATGCAGGATCTATGTGGAAGGGAAATAAGTGTATCAAAGGAATCACTGGTGTGGCCTTGGTCTGGGAACATTAGTTTTGGGGCTGAGTAGCAGAAAAGGACAGGAAGCAGTTGCCCAATGGAGAAACAAAGCTTGTTTAGATTGCTTTGCTTTTATGGCATTTGCTGACAAAACAGACGTGGTGAGATAAAGCACTTTGTATTTTGTGTTAGAGATAGCTTCAGACTTTTTAGCAGTGTAGAAAAAACACACTTCCTTTTTTTAACACCGGCAGTTGACCGTGCTCTTGAGAAATGGGGTGGAGTGGAAAAAAGTAACAGCAGAAATGTTAGGAATGGAAGTTAAAGGTTGAGAATTCAAGAGGACTGCAGATTCGCAGGTGAGTAAAAAGGGCTGAGAGGAGGCTGAAGTTTTAGGAGGGGAAGTGGGGGACCCAAGAGACTTGGGCTGGCATTGACAGAATAAAGATTAGGAGGGACAGAATAAAGTTCAGCGAGGAACGCAGTAAAAGGCATCTAGTTTAGGGAACGGGAAAAGAATATATCCACATTCTCTTCCAGAGTGTGGATTTAGGGCTAGACAAATGCAGCAGACAAATTAGCCGTTCAAAGTGTCAGACTGCTCACTGTGTCCATACCCAAGAGATTATGATCTGTTTTACCATTTTGCTGCTGCAGTGGGACGTGCAATATGCTTTTTAAAAACTTCTTTTCAATCTTTGTTCAAACAAGGTATTTTTCTTCCTCAATGCAATTTTTCAAAACATATGAAGGGTGCTTTGAAAAAGAAATGCTCCTGACTCTGACCACCTTACCGGGTGACTCTGAAAAAGAATGTTGGTTGTGTGTGTGGTGTCACAGTCTAAGTTCACTTGTTACATATTCAGAGTAATTTGAAGTACTTTTGATTTAGTTAAAAGAAATATTAACTTACATAAGTTTAACTTCTGTATTTCCATGAAATTTATTTTCAAATACTTGAGTGGTGATTTGAGAGGTCTCTTGATTTCATAAGTGAAACAGACTTAACTAAAAGTGGCTTAACATCTAAAAAAATAAGTGGGGAGGTTTTTTCAAATAGCTTAAACATGGGAAAGGAAAAAATTTATATATTTGCATATTTTATTATTGGATATAAAAAGCAATTGAACAAATAAAAGCTAGCTCTTCTCAGCCTTCTGCCCACTTATGTGTGAAACCATGAAACAGACTGTGCAGTTCGCAGAATGGTCTGGTTTCCGAAGACGCACTAAAAATATTTTAATTGCGACTGTTGAATGTAAGTTGCTGGAAAACGTTCCGTGTCTTAATTGGTCTCTACTGGTTTTATGCTCAAAGGACGTTTTCTGGAAGATATCTTGCAAAATTCTTCTAAGAGAAATAGCAGTCAATAGCTAAGAGGGATTTATTAAAGGAAAGTGTTGACTACTTTGTCTAGATCTGGTTACAGCTTTACCCATTTTTCAGTATTACTCACTGACAAAATGTTTTCAAATATTAGCTCTTTGTCTATAATTTTATTTCCTTTACTATTTTTTAAAACTGATTTTGGTACAAGATGAAAGTAACTGAGAGGTTTGAAATTTACACTGAAGCCCTTTGCTTCTGAAGCCCTTTCTATAAAGAGTTCCAACTCACCCCAAAGTGAACAAATTTTTAGCATTGTAAGAATAGCGCCTACTTCCTTATTGCTTTGTGCTGGACATTTGTAGAGAGCTGGAAGAACATCTTGATGCCTTAAAAATTCAACCTAAAGATTGCATTTAAGAATTCATAGCTGTGTAACTCTGGTGACAGCATTACACATTACCTGCGTCCAGATATGCACATTTATTATCTTGAAGGCGATTCTTTATGACTCACTTCCTGACACAGAAAACCTTACATATTCAGATTTTGAGATGTCCAGGTACTGAAAACAAAAGGCAATTACCGATTCTTTATATATTCGATCCACCATACAAACTTAGAGCAGATTGTTTGAATAGGAGATTTTTAAAATGTGGAAATAAAAGGGGGCAGAGGAGGTGGCAAGAGAGTCTGCAAAGCTTTACATTTCATTGGCAGGTGAAAACTCATTAAGACTGCACATGCCTGAAAAGCACATAGTAGTGTATATTCTATACTCTTCTTGAGACAGCTCTTACAGAAGTATTGCTGTTTCATCTGTCTGATAAGTGATCTTGGAGAAGAACGTGGTTCTTCTCTAGACAGCCGTGCCATTAACTGCTTCATGCTTCCTTTCTCTGTGCACTTCAAAGATAAAGTCTATTGCCTCAGACATTTACAAATCAAATCTCTTCATCTGTCACTAACTGCTTTTAGAGGAAAGTATAGATTCAGAATCCCTGTTTGCCTTTGAAGAGAGGGTAGCAAGCAGGCAACTGACAGCAAGTCTCCCAGCTCTGTAAGCAATCAGAATCCATACTCGAGAGCATTACTGCAGTATTTTCCATGGAAAGTGCATTGCTTAAAAAATGGTTTTCCTTTTGAGCATCAGTAAGTAACACTACATTTAAAATAATGCGAAAAAGAAGGGAACTGCAGAAAGCCTAACCTTTTACCCAAGGTCTTGCACTTCAGAGCTAAATAAAGATGCACTTCATCTCCCTCTCTCTTCTCCATACATCTTTGTGAGACTGTGATTGTTGCAGCTGGGCTGTGGGTTTGGAGCTGTACTGTGTAGATATGTGGGATCTGGGAGTGGGCACCGCAGCCTGCTTGGAGGACGTTTTTGCTATCTTTGGAACCATAGGCATTTCTTTATGCTCCGTGCTGGTAGGACTGCCGGCTACGTGCTTGGGGAAGGACTAGAGGGGTGAGATCACTACCTGCATTTCCAGTGCTATTTTAGATCAGTGCTAACGGTGAAACACTTGCATAAAGGTTAAACATGTCGTACAAATTCAACTTAAAACCATTCTACTGCTCTCAATCCACTGTTGTGTTGTTTGTTTTTTTAATTTTTTTTTTAATTTTTTTTTAAATTTTTTTTCTGAAAGCAGATGAAGTGTTCTTTTCTGGTCTTAAATTGTAATTCTTCATAACATGACTCCATGATCTGAATACTTTAAATTAATAATGTCAATCTATTTTGGGGGCAATCTAAGTCAGAAGGATTCAGCTAAAATCTTCCAACAACACATATGGTGATCTTTATTTTTATCCTCTGTTGTAATGGAAAACTTGTAACAACAGTTTTAAACTTTTAAACTAGGAATGGTTGTTAGTCCAATGAATACTCAAAGTAAGGACAAAATCAATTTTTTGAGCCTTTCAGCTGATCTAGAATTGCCTGCAAGGACTGACCCAGAGCTGAACGTTTTTGAGAAGTTAAAAATAGAAGCTGGGATGGAGATGACAGGTTAGAAATTCTTTTCCTCTATGGAAACATAGCGCATTAAAATTGCAGGGGATAAAGGATTTTGTGGCGTGTAGCAGTAAACACTGAGTGAGTCTAGCGCTGCTTTTCTCTTGTCAACAAGATCATTGGAAGAAAAAAAAATTCTGCTTCTGAAACAATAGTCTCTCCTGTCACAGAACTGCTGAATACTTGTTTCTGCTACACGGATTTCTATGAGAGAGGAGCAAGATTAATTTACAAACATCAAGAAAAACCCAGCTATGCTTGGATGTTTAGAGAGCTTACACTGTCTCTAGCAGTAAATGTGTTGTGGCAGCCAGGAACACTTGCAAAACCTCACAAAGGATATGAAGTCTGACTTAATTAATCACGTCTTCTTCGTTAGCTGAATATTCCAAAGAGTAAAGATTGGAGCCACAAAAAAGGCTTTAGGTCAGTAAACTCATTTAAAGCTGCTCACCTACATGGATATAAAACTTTATTTCGTATACACTGTTTTTTTGTACGGGACTTCCCACAGTGTATATAACAGAGAGAAAGGATGAAAAAGCATCAACAGAGGATTAAAGAAGTTTCTAAATTGATCTTAAAATCAGTTAAATCAATCCATCAGTTGTATTGCCTGTGGGCATCTTTAAAATCTGAGAGATACCCAACATGTTTTGATTGTCTTTGCCAAGAAACATGTACAGCTATTCAACATTGGAGCTTTAGCACTGGTAGAAAATGTTACAAATTCCTATTTATTCACACCATGGATAGGAACCTGCCAGAGTTTTAATTCTTATACCTTCTTTCACAGAGTTTTATAGCTGTTCCAGCACATATTTTTTAGTTATAGATCTGCATTTTATTAACTAATTATGAAAATAGCAAAAAAGGGCCAATAATGCATGCTCCTGGGTCTGCTTTTACAATGGCATTTATTTCTCTCTTCATTGAAGAAGAAATATACATTGTTATGGCCCCCGTGGCACCATGCTATTTCCATTCTCTAGTAACTACAGTGTACCTTGATGTTTTTCACCACCTGCATCTATTTTGCTCGTTTGATTTTCTGTTATTATTAAATTAGAAATATTCTAAGAGCTCTTTGAAAGTGTTTCCTATCAACATTTTGTCTTTTTAACAGAAAGGCTATCTAATTGCTGTGATGGAAAGCTGGATGGTTTAATTTGTTGCTTCTTTTGCAAGGTATTTCTGTTATTGCTTGGTTTTTGTTTGTTTGTTTTTTAAGATACATAAGAACACATTTTGTTGTCTATAGAAAAATAGATGGAGTACCGTTAAGCATAATGCATACAAATGAGTTGCAGTTCTGTAATTGAAAAGCTAAGCACGGCGTAATTATGACATACGAATTGGGTTTTTTTTAATTTGAACACAAACATATCCCAGCTACTGAGTAGTGAATCGGTACTAATTTATACATGTGAAGGCCGGGCTTTCAACTTAAAACAGCTGCTAAAGGCAGAAATAAAATATATAGAGACATCTGACAAAAATCCAGAAGCTGGCGAACCGTAGGTGCTTTCAAGCAACAACTAAGATCTTTTGCCAGAATTTTTTACTTTGACTTTTATCAGTGTAAAGGCATTACAATTCCCTCTGAAAATAGAGATATCTAAGAAAGATGAAATAAGAGAAAAATCTATATCTGAATCTATTATTTGTCTCTTGCCTAAAACAAGAGAAAAGCTCATTGCTGCTGTGGTCTAATGAGCCAATCTGTGCTGGCACTCAACTTTGACTGCATTCTTAATGAAAGAGTTGAGCTCTCCCCAGTCACAAATATGAGTTTTATAGTAAGACACAAAGGTAATGGAATTGACTTTTGATTCCACAAGAAAAACTTGAGAGCATTCAGAAATCAAAACTTTGGAATGTTCATGAAAATCTGCTTGGAGAGAGAAATGAGTTTACGGAAGGGGAATGCATTTTACAGTCAATATAAAAGTAGACTACAACAAGTAGACTTTATGTGTGTGGTCATTTCAGGTTTCTGTGCTCTTTCTCCTCACTGGTACTTCCCTATTCATTCGTAAAATGATCATTTTCACTGATAATGATCAATTTTGAAAATAAAACTGCTATAACATCAATAACTGAGGGAGTAATGAAAAGTGAGGGTGATCCAATCCAGTTCAGAGGGGTTATGCTTATGAAAGAACTGGAGTTAGATATATTGCTGCTGAACGTTATGCAGAACTTTTTCTTACTAATTTTCTACACTGCTACCAACTTGATGTTTCCTGAGGGAAAAGACAGGAATAGCCACTTAACTGTACCCAAGACCTTGCTCCTCTCACCCCCTAACGAATGAGAATGGCCCTGCTAGGTCTCTCATTATCAGCTCTTCATGATAGCCTTGAAATAACTTTCTTCCTGAAGCTCTATCAAAACCTGACCTTTTCTTGATGCCTTTTAATAAATTGTCACAATCTGATGAAAATCACCTTGTAAAAAATTCCTGGCCAACTATAATTGCAAAGGTTCGCCATTAACTTTCGTTTTAGGGTGAGCACAGGAAAGAAAGATTCCACACCCACATCTGATCTACCCTTCTTTTTCTGGAGTCCTAGTTTTATTTTCAGCAGTAGGCTTTTTTCTGAGCCTCCTTTTTAACCAAAATGATTTAGGAGCTCTAGACAAAACAAGCACTAAGCAAGAAATAACATTCACCATCATTAATTAGATATTAGTACATTTTCTGCTCTTAGTAGGCAATCCAAATTTTCAGAGCAGATACACAAAATTTGCCATCTCTGTTCATTGTAGTCTAGTAACCACAGGCCGTATGTTACTTTCACCTTGCCTTCACAATAGTTGAACCCAGCCTTGCTTGCTGTGTATTTACTTGACCAGTTACTTGGCAGACCTCTGGTCTGTTTAATTTCTTTTCACGTGGCAAGAAGTGTCTTTGAATATGATCCTCTCCTACTGTACTCTGACATCACAGAGACAGTGGTCAGCTCTGCGGGTTCTGGCCTCATGGTGGCCTACAGCTTCCTCATGAGGAGAGCTGAGGAATAGAAACCGGTCTCTTGTCACTGGTCACCCAAGAGAACAGCATGGAGCTGCATCAGGAGAGGGTTCAGATGGGTATTAGAAAAAGCTTCTTCATGGGGGGGGGGGGGGGGAGGGTTGGGCATTATCCCATCTATCCAGTGTACCCATCAAAACTATAATCCCAGAAAGCTCTTTTTTTTTTGTTGTTGCTTTTTTTCTTAAACAAGATTCATATATGGGTCATGTGATGCAAAATTATGCCACTCAATGTCAGTTAAGAAAGACATCATTTTTGAGTAATCTAAGCTCTGATTATTACCCTGAAGACTGTTCGTGAAGTGTCCTTTGACCTTGCCGGTATAACAAGTGATGTTAAAATCATTTGTTCCATATACACTGCAGATGGACGGGACAATTCTCTATAGACTCTCAGCCAGCTGCAAATTACTTTCAAGTCATACATACTTTCAGATCGGCCTTCAGGGAAGAATAGAGACTAAGTAAGAAGATGGCATTAATGAGATGTAGACAAGCTTTTCCACATTTGGTATTAGAGCATGAATCTATCCAGTCTGTCAGATCTTCTTCCCCAAGTAAATGCATGTGATGAAAGCTTTTCTATCTATTGTGCTTTAGACAAGGTGCCGTAACTTGTAAAAGGTAACAATACTTTTAACTGATGTTTTTAAAGCTATTTTAGTAAGCCTGTGTAATTTTTGAGTTACAAAACCTGAGACACTTGCAACTCTGTCTAAAACTTCCAGGTGTTCTCTGCAGAACCTCAGAGCAGTATAATTAACACAAGTTGCTTTCTTGATTTCTGAAAATTGATTTAAATTACCTTTTTTTAATTATTATTATTTGCTATTATATGCTGTGATAAAACAGTTCTGTATTAGCGACAATTAAAGATTTTCTTTTCCTTTTCTTAACAACTATTTTTACAACTTCACTGTTCTTTAAGCCAGCAAAAGTAAAAGACATGGAGAATGTCAATAAGAAAAGAAGATGTGAAATGATGAATTGCATTAAGCACCAAAAACTTGTTAGCAGAAGAATGGCTGTTAAAGAAATTATACCCTGAAAGATAGGAAATCTCACAGAACATTCGTCATTCTTATTCTGCATGTTTGCTGGCGCAGTGAAGGCAATAAAACACAAACATATGCTTTCCTTTGTGTAGCACACAAAGACAGGATCTGAGGAAAAATAACAGTAGAGCACTAGATAGTACTGTCAGCTAAAGGAAAATATAATAGATTCCAGAGCTGCAATTTGCAGTATCCTGCAGTGTTTGCAGAAGTTTTTCTCAAGCAATTCTAATGTTAGAACTTCAGACAGTTTCCTTACGTCTTTGTGGATCGTGCTGTATTAATTCCTATGATGTTTGCAATTTCCTGATGTTTTGGCCCGACAAAAGTATGCAAAGCTCCCAAGAAGGTTGTGATTAAACACAAAAAGCTACAAGAAACTCCTTCTAATTTGAAATCCTCCTGTTTTAAGAGATACCACTTTCAAACATTACCACATAACAGTCAGTTTAGTATGCATGTAAGATCTGCATAATTGTAAGAGATACTCAGCAGTCTACATGTACAGTACCTTACGGCAAAGCAGCACAGCAAAATGAACGTCAAATCTGCTCTCCTTGGCTCCCAGCTTCATCTTCTGCTAACTTCTTGCTGCACAGAGAGGCTGTTTAAACAGACAAATAATAATAAGGATCGTTATCTTGGCAGATCTTGACATTCTCTCACAAGAATCCTTGCAATGGCATTTTCAGATGGATCAGAGAACACTTTCCCAAGATACCACTGTACTGAATTTTTACATCCAGTTGGCCAGTAGCCCTATGAGAGCACTCCAGCACATACATTAACCACTGCTACTGATTAGTTCACATTCCATCGTTGTGGATGGGGCCCAGTAGGCAACTCTGCTCACTCACATTCCCCCACAGGGATGGCAAAGAGAATTTGAAGGGTGAAAGTGAGAAAAGACAGAGGTTGACAGATAAAAGCAGTTTGATAGGTAAAGCAAAAGCTGTACACACAAAGCAGAACGAGGAATTAATTCACTAATTCCTACAAGCAGGCAGATGTTTGGCCACTTCCAGGAAAGCATGAGCCTTAATGGTTACTTGGGAATGCAAACAGAAAAGATCTGTGTAAACATTGCTCAGCAGCAGCTAGAAACATGAGCTGTATCATCAGCATTAGTCTGTTATCAGCATTTCCTTGGTCACAAACTCATAGCCCAGCACTTTATGGGCTGCCATAAAGAAAATCAGTTCCTTCCCAGACCAATGTAGTACATCCATTTACATCATCTAACTACTGAAATCATGTCATTATTGTCACCACTTCTGTATCTGCAAGGATTTCTTTTATTTACAGCTATTTTATTCAGGTACAACTTGGCCATTTCTGTGGCAGGAGCCATCTGAAAGAGTCTCTGAATGGGCCAGATGACCCAGACATTAATCGACTCATTCAAACTGGGTACAGCAAAAGCCGCTTGGGGAAAATCTATAGGAACTACATGAAATTCCAACCCAGGGAACTCCTGCATCAGCTGTTGAAATACTTAATAAAGAAGCTGAACAAAACAAGACATGGAGAAGTCCCAGGTCTGCTTTTGTTTCCTGTTTCCTAAGACCTAATACAGCTGGTGAGCACAGCAAAGTGGCAGCCCAATAATTTTAACTCAATAGTAGTATTTGTTTACAGATCCAATTTTAATTGAATTACATTACATTTCCATCTTAAACCTTACATCTACATCCTTGTAGGCTATATTCCTTTAATGTGTGCATCCAGAATTAATACTTACCTGGGAAAATATGGCTTTTGAAAGCAACTAGTTGTGAGAAAACTCAAAAAGAAGAGCAAGTTCTTCTGCCTCAAAGATATTGTTCCAGAACATCCCCCGTCCTGAAGGATGCTCTAGAATTGTGGGAAATATTCAATGAGAGGAATATGCACTGGAAAAACACAGCAATGATGCCCAAAACACTCAAGTTTTCAACTAGAATCTCATAAAATAAATAGGAAAACAAAAATCTTATCGTGTCAGGTCTGGAGAAAATGGAAATGAGTCAGAATCTGCATTCTGAAGAAGAACTAAAACAGAGCAAAAGAAGAAAACATATCTGCTTCAAGAATGCAAATGCTAAATTATTAATGCAAGACAGAACAGCATGATTAAGTTGTTTAATGTACTGTGTAAACCACCAGAACAGTTGGCTCAATATATTTAACCAGGAAAGCTAAAAAAAACCCCGAGTCCAGGCTGCACTAAGCTCTTAAGTGGATTGTTTCCCCAATTATTTGAGAAGAGACAGTGTTTTTTTCCTCCTCATTCCTGGTGCAACTGCATTACAGTACAGAAGTACCTGAAAAACAAAAGTGCTAGCTCCAGTCAGTGCTGAGTTCTTGCTGACTGTATCCTACTGTGTGTATTCTTGATGTTTAGCTGCACAGATCGAGCCAAATTAATGAGGCCTGTTCACACCAGAGTTTACTGGAACATTTAATTATATTGCCATGGTTCCTTCTAAAGATGCAGGGAGATACTTGTATCATTTTCATAATTTTACTGTCCTTTGTCACTGTAATTTTTCCTCCCCTCCACATATCTTGAATTTGATTGCTTTCATCATCCTTAGACTTACAAAAAATAGTAATAATGTCTACTTCTTACCCTCAAACCAGCAATGATGGGTATGGGAGAACAGGAGCTGCTTCTACTCTGATTCCCTAGAGACGATCTGCAAACCCATATTCATGGCTGGGGGTAGAAATAAAACAATAAAACCAGCCAAATAGAAAAGGACAATCAACTTTTTTTTTTTTTTTTTTTAAACATATCAGAATGTATGCATGTTTGTGTATATGCACACACACTAGACTAGATAGATAGGGAGAAGCATATATCAACACCGCATCAGACAGAATGCCAAGTGAACTTTAACACATACACAAGAACCATTTCTTTTCTCATAAGCACAGCACATCCATACAATCAATAAGAGTTGAATTTGGATCACTGAGTATTGAAAGTGATCCATGTATGCCTTAAGGAATGTATCACTGAAGAACGATAGACTACTTGTGACATAACCCAATAACTGGTCCTCTCAAGAGAAAATGCTGTTGAGAACAAATGTCATTTCTCTGCAGGGAGTAAATGAGCAGAAGTCTGTTCACTGGGACTCTTTTTCTTCCACACTAAAGAATTCAGTGCACTGGAAACACTGTCTGCCTCTACATTACATATGCTCCAGTGAAAACAGAAGTGTGTCTTACTACTTCTGCCTTAAGGACAGAATAACCTTATAGTTATTTCAAATGGAGTTACACCTTAAAATAGGAAGTCTAACAATCAAATATGACAAGAAACATCGTCACCGTAGAATGATGACTAAAATACTCAACGGTCAAGTGATGAGCATGTGTGCAACATACAAATCCAGTTCTTTTTTTCAGTACTCACACAGTATGCTACAGACCAGATTAACTGCAATCCTCTACAGCTGTAATTGCAGCAGGTCTTGGCTCCTTCCATCCTCACAAGCAATTAATCAGTACAGAGTACCATCCTCTACAACTACAGACAAAACCTAGAGTTTCAACCAGCTGATTTGATTACTGCAATGTGTGCTGTAACAATCCGTTTTATTCCATGCTTACACTTACTCCAAAGCATAAAATATCAAAGCTTTCCTGGATATATTATTATTAACTACACACTGCTTACCAGTCTCAGCTCTTTGCTACAAAAAATTTTATGCCTCAAGTACACGGAAAAATGTTGCCACAGGCAAGGGAATTAATGGATTGGTAATGCAGAAGGAATGGGAGGGATAAGCTAACATCACTCAAAACAGCCATCCTTCTTCAAACAGATAATCAATGAGTTTTTCAACAGGTAAATAATCCAACATTTTTCATTTCAATACCATTTAGCATGCACTAGCTTCCAAAAACTATTGTCAAGAAAACTGCAATTAGGTCTCACTGCAATGCTTTGTGCTTGTAGGATAAGAGCCCTAATTTCTAAAGACATCATACACCACCAAATAAAACACTAAAAGAAAATAAAATAAAAGATTTTCATTTGGATTGCAAATGGACTGAGTTGCTTTAATATTACTTCCTAATTTTCCTTGATGCCTAAACTTCCTCTATAACTACTTGAACTGGAATTTTAATTCAAAAGTTAATCACCTAAAAATAATATTAATTAATGTAGTTTTCCTTGTATTCTCCAGTTACCTTCTGTCCTTTTAGTTCCAGGTTTTCACTTGGAATGGCCCACAGCACTACTGCGGCCTCCTGATGGAGAAACTAATTTGTGCCAGCTTGCTGAATAACCTCCGTAATGTTCAGCCAATCAGAACTTCTCCATCTGTGCGTCCATCCATCCAAAGAACCAGATGCTCTGAAAAACACTTTGTCCACCTCTCCTGATGTATCCCTATCTCAAATATGTTGCTACCATCACTGCAGTTTTCAGCCCTACAAGCAAAGCCAGCTATTGACCTATCTGGAGCTCTCAACTGCAAAACATTTTCAAGACTTTTTTTTTTTTTTTTTTTTTAACCGAGAAAATGAAATCAGTAAGTGGGAGCATTAATAATAAAAACTCATAGAAAGAAACCATTTCACCAAGGTCGAAGTGCAGGCAGTGTGCAGATGTCATCAGAATGAGAAGCTGACGTATCGATGCTAAACAGAGCAGGAACTCTGCCCAGCTTAGAAAAAACATCTTCATGAAGCTGCTTTAGAAGTAAAGGAATCTAAATAATCTAAACTGTGTCCTGCTAACATACAAAGTAATCAGGAAAAAAATACTTCTGGTTTCCATCTAGCAGAACTGCACTCCTCACTGTATTACTTCTTCAATTAGTGCAAGAGAACAGTTTGATATGTAGCAGAGTTAAGAATCCCACGATTAATTCTGCAAATAGTTAACATTTTCAGTCCAACTACCCGAATGCTAAGAAAATGATGGATTTGTTTTAAGAATGCCTATCACTAATGAGCCAATAGTTCTGAAATTTGCTACTTTCTTTTACCCAGGAATCTTGCTGAAAATTCCTCAGATTTCAGAAAAGTACTTTACTATGCAGAGTCAATTTTAATGATAAACAGAAATATTATAGTTGCAAGTCACAGAAGCCAATGAAGGCTGTTGGTGAATAAGACTTGCAAAATGTGTCTTTGCATTTTAGTAGCTTACTTATATATATATATATATATATATATATATATATTAAGATAAATATTCCATGACACAAACAGTGAAACTTCTTTGGGCAACTATTTAATGTCGGAACAACTGTGTAAACTGAAGTTACTGACCCCCAACTGTTTGTTACCGTTACTCTTTTGCCAAAACTTGCTATCCCCATAGCAGGTGGTGTAGCTTAGCCAGCAGAATGGATCACATGGGCATTCCCTGCCTCATCTCTTTCAGTACAAAGTTAGCTTGTTAATTGAAATTCTACCCATCATGCATTTTGTAGAATGGAGTGGTAGAATTTCGGCTGAAGACTCACTTCAGTGTTAATTATATTTTGCAAAATGTTAAGAATTGAGCACAAAGCCCGTAGGAATTCTAAACTCATCTTGATGTTTGCCTGAACCTTTCTGTCCTGAAGCAGCCCCAAAATGTTGGTATTATCAGTCTTTAAGTGATTTGCTTAATTAGAGCTAAGTTAGATCTTTGTTGCCAGGTATGATGAGCTGCAGCAGTGAGAATCAAGAGCAAAACTCGATAAGACTCCCATGGCAGCAGAAAAAAACCATCAGGAGTGGCCATAAGACTACACAGCATTTTTCTGCAGCTAATCATTAATGCTTTTATGCTGTGTTGATAGAAATAGGCACGGAGAATCTAACAAAAATGTCCAAGCAGAAAAACGACAATTCTGTCAGGAGCTTATTCTATGTCTTCACTTGACCTTTCCTCAAAGCTTCCACCTAGAAACTGCAACATAATTGTTTTGTATTCAGAAGTGATGAAGAATTTGGATCCCAGTGCAAAACAGACAAGCGGATATGGGAACATAAGAATTAGAACTATACTTTATGCACAGCTTGCACATCAGTTTTGACATCGATCTCGTGATGATGTGATACATTGACTAAGAAGTCCTGTGGAAAAACAAACAAACCAAAACAAAACAAATGAGAAGCTATGAGGAACAGGATGGAGATGGAACTGTATTATAATGTCTTCTCCATTTGGAAGCCTTTGGCTAGAAGTGTAAGATTCGTCCCTATTGGTTGCAGCCATCATTGAGCTTAGATGTCTTTGCATCAAGAAACCATCCCCTCTTTCTGAAATAGCAATAATCTCCAGTTGCAAACTGCACCACATGAATACAGAATGAAAAGCTGGTGAAGGGAAAAGCCTCCTGTTCAGAGAGTATCTTATATGAAATAAGCAATGCCTTGCTAACTTGTAAGGCTTGTAAGGCCTAGATAGCAATATGATTTTTTTTTATTTTTATTTTTTTTTTAATGTACGACAGAGAAGTATTGGATTTAGTCTTAGCTAGATTTATCTATAAATGCTGACCCTGACATACAATCTTCAATAAAAGTTGTGCTTTTCTATCTATTTTCCCTCTTTCAGCTGAGACATTAGCATTCCTTATTCAACATTCTCCTCTCTCAAGCATTACCTCAGATTAATTGGCACTGTGTAAAATGAGTTGCTGGGTGCACAATGGTAACCATGGTAGCCTTCATACTATCTTCACAATCCATATGTAATTCAGTTCTCAGGAAAACATAATTAGTATGTAGCATAATATATTCTCTCTAAACACATCACCATGGTATGAAATACACACAATCAAAACAAACGATGCCTACAACCTCCACAGAACTGGGCTACCATTACCGAGCAGCTACGTTACAAATGAATATACTGTTAAACAGTCTTGCTGCAGCATCCCCGACTTGCATAATGCCGCTTCTTTAACCATACTTCTTTATCACCAAGAGGTGGCAGTGTTCTACTTAGTATCAACCAGTCGCAAAAACTCAATTGAGCAGTACTCACACAGGAATAGAGAAATCTCTTTCCAGTCAAGCCAGAAAGCTATGCGTCATTAACCATTGTGCTTGCTAGGCCAGTACTTCGATGATGACACTTTCAGACAAAACTGACACAAGTATTGAAATGCTATTCAAGCAATAATCCAATGAGATGAGTGAAAAAACATTCATGTATATCTTCTTAGGAGAAAATTAAAATACATGTGCAGCTTCAGCCAAATTAATTGTAAATATTTTTATAAACACATCAACAGCAAGAGGAAGGCTAGGGAAAATCTCCATGCCCTGTTGGATTCTGAGGGCAACTTGAGCAGGTCCAGAGAAGGGCAATGAGGCTCGTGAAGGGCTTGGAGAATCAGCCCTACGAGGAGAGGCTAAGGAAGCTGGGGCTGTTTAGTCTGAGGAAAAGGAGGCTGAGGGGAGACCTTATTGCCGTCTTCCAGTACCTGAAAGGTTCTTACAGTGAGAGTGGGGCAGGTCTCTTCTCACTAGTGACAAGTGACAGGACGAGGGGAAATGGCCTCAAGTTGCGCCAGGGCAAGTTTAGGTTGGATATTAGAAAGAACTTCTTTACAGAAAGGGTGGTTAGGTACTGGAATGGGATAAACAGGGAGGTGGTTGAATTGCCATCCCTGGATGTGTTTAAGAGCCGTTTGGATGTGGTGCTCAGGGATATGATTTAGCAGAGGGTTTTTAGAGATAGGGTACTGGTTAGGCTGTGGTTGAACTTGATGATCTTCAAGGTCTTTTCCAACCTGGGTAATTCTATGATTCTCTGATTCTATGACATTGTCTTCATGACACAGCACTTACTGCAGACTTGTATACAAGACAGTCACTGGTATGCAGCAAGAGGAAGCTTCCCAGAAGATGCCATCTATCCACTTGAGATTTTGGCAGAGGCCGATGTGAAGAAATACAAGTAACTCATTGGAAGTGACCTCCATAACTGACTTGAGGACTTGCCAGTCCTGGCTATTGAAGACATCCTAAACAACTGCCAATGAAGCTTTTCTACCACACCCACATGGAACAATACACATAACAGCGTGGAGCAAATAACGTGCAGCTGTTATTTTTCTAGTTAGTGTATCAACAATAATTGCATTGTTTCTTCTAATGAAACAAGTTAGGAATGTTTGCTGCCCCTAGTTCTGGGCCCACTCCTGTGACTGCTGAACACAGGGTGTCCCACACCCAAACATTCAGATTCTACTTTACTACAATGCTAATAAGAAAGCTAATGTGTTTTTCCTGGTGTTCATGGGGAGATAATTAGTTTTCAGTATCAGCAGTAAACTGGGAACTCCTACTTATTTTGTATGACTTCTTATGTTATTTAGGATGACTGCTTGTTAAAGCAAAAGCTAAGAAGAAAGAAAGATAGGAAAGTGAAGAACATAGAATCACAGAATGTTTCGGGCTGGAAGGGACCTTTAAAATCATCTAGTTCCATCCAACCTGATATAAGCAGGGACGCCTCCATCTAGACCAGGTCTCTCAAAGTCCCACCCAGCCTGGCCTTGAATGCTTCCAGAGATGAGGCATTCACAACCTTGCTGGGCAACCTGTTCCAGTGTCTCACCACTCTCACAGTAAAGAATTGTTTCCTGATATCTAGTCTAAACCTCCCCTCTTCCAGGTTAGAACTATTTCCCTTCATGCTGTCACTGCCTGCCCTTCTAGAAAGTCCCTCCCCAGCTTTCCTGTAGGCCCCCTTCAGGTACTGGAAGGCTGCTTTAAGGTCTCTTCAGTGCCTTCTCTGCTCCAGGTGGAAGAGTCACAACTCTCTCAACTCTCTCAGCCTCTCCTGGTAGGGGAGGTGCTCCAGCCCTCTGGACACCATACGTGTCTATGTCAGGAGCAGCCTTACTATTGAAGCACTTGCTGAGTTTCTGGAAACATAAATATTTCTGATACCAAATCTGGTAACATGATAGTTCTACTAATGCTGAGGAGAAAGAGCTCCAACTAAAGAGCTCTGCTCTAGGAAAAGCGGAAAAAAAAGAAAAAGGGGGGAAAAAAAGGTTATCTATGAAAAGCAAGTTAGGATCTGCTTCTCAACAAAACAGGAGTAACAAGAGCCAGATGACATCCACAGTGTTCTGGATAGGCAGCATATAGATAACATGGAAGTCATCTAATTCCTTGCGTGAATGCCTATCAAAGTAGTTTACTGATATACTATACTGGGGCATCTGAGTGTCAGGTTATGGGCAGATACCCACTATGCCTCTTATGAAAAATAACAAGAAATTTATATAGCAAACACACTAAGTATAATATGAAATAGTTGCTTGTTAAACCATATTCGCTATATTAGTTAGTCCTTTGTTATTTTCCAACATGTAACAAAAAAAAAAAAAAAAAAAAAAAAAAAAAAAAAAAATTGAAGTTGTTATGAAGATTCTAGAGCACGCATTATTTTAGCTAATACTGTTTGGCTATTCTTTCATACCAACAATGTGTTGTGGGCACTTCCAACAAATCCTTGTGGTCTGCTAACACTGCTATCAGAGCAGAATAAGCAAACTCAAACATTGCCACACCAGGTGACGGCCTCTTGTCTCAGCCTGCTAACATAATGGCTGCAGATTCCCAGTTTCAAATATTTATGTTGAAAGGTGGCATCATTGCCATAAAATCCCTGTCAGACACATTCTGATAACCCACGTGTCTGATTCCACGCATTCTGACTTCTCAGCGTGTGGGAGAAATGGAAAGAAACTGCATTTCTTTAAAGTGACATTGCTACAAAACAATTTTTCAAGTAACACTCATTGATTTCAATCAAATACAAACATAAAAAAATAAGTGCTATTCTTTATTGCCTTAATGCTTAAGTAGAGATATCACACTTTTCATTTCTGCTCATTAGAGCATTCAGTTGGCTAGTTCAAGGAGAACTAGTGCAACAGCAGAATTCTTTATGGAAAATACTGCTAGTTCAGGAAAAGCTATTCATCCTCATGTAGGAAATGACAATTATTTCATGCAATTAAATTAGATTACTTATCATCAAATAAATGTTCTATGACTCTAACTTTACATTTTTCTTAAGAAGATAGAGTATTTTATTACGTTCTTTATCATCTAATACCAGTCATGTCATGAACTCTAAAAAACAGATTTAAACTAGTTCTAATAATGACCAGGCTCAGTACAAGTGGATACTTTCACTTGAGACAAGCCATCTTGGGACACCGGGAAAATGAGAGTCAGTGATCACAAGCCGAACTGAAACAAAATGAAATTTTCAGTTTCTGGTTTAAAATGATACTAATAAAATAAAATTGAGAACAGAAAAATCATTACCATTATTTGCCATATATTGTACATTCTTTTCATATTACAAATTCAGATTTGCTTTAAGTAAAAAGCCCAGGCAACTCTTTTTGTGACCACCAGATGCTTTGAATGAGGTCTATTCCAAATAGGTTACTGAGTCCTTGGAATAAGAGCCTTCATAAAGTGTATCATGGAAATCACATAAAACACAGAAGTGAGGTAAATTGAATAACTTGATCATGAGAATGGCAGTTGGGTCAAGTCAGCTGTCCCGTACTGGCTGGCACTAAATGTCTGTGAGGAATCATCTAGGCATGTAAGTAATAGCAGTACAGCAGAAAGTCCTATTACTACACTAACTGATATTATCTAACCAGTAAAGCAGTAACACACTGATTTTTTTTAAGTGCCATTAAAGTGCTGAAAACTAATTGTCATATTTGTTCACTGTTTGTTATTATACATCCTATTTATTCGTTCGGGTGACTCATTATTTGTGAAATGATTTGACTATCATTTAATTACTGGGAATTCAAAATGCTTTAAAATAACACAGTCATCCTTTTCAGAGATTTCCTCTTCAAATACTGACAAACCAAATGCTTACCACCGCCAAGTCTCTACTTATGGGTACTGAATATATATGGCATGTTTAATTAGGAAATAATTTCTTAAGCACTACAGGAATTTCTCAAGAATTTGTATAGCCATAAACACAAAAAATATGAGAAACTAAAAAGCTTAGAATTTAAGATATGTTTTGTCTATGGAAGTGCAGACAAATGGTGGCATTATCAACATGAGGACTGCACAGAGTCACACCTCCTACTTTATTATTTATTGTTATTAAGGTCCATTCTATTAGAGGCAGATGTTGGTGGTATGGCAGCAGAGGCTGACCCTTCCCACCAGCATTCCATGACATGTTGCTGTGTGACAGATGGCAGCAAGGAGTGGTTTGACAACATGGAGTCTGACAGCAAAGTGCAGATGGAGCAAAGTGTGCCACGGGATTCCTCCATGCAAAAAAACTGCACCCATTGGCAATCAGTGACGCTTTGAGTGTCAAGTGCTTATGGAAACCAAACAGTGGATGTTTATGGAAACCAAACAGTGGATGTGAGCACAGCGAGGCAGTGGGTGGTGCATTTCAGCAGTGGCCACAGTGGGTTACCTCCACTGGTGCATGCTTTTTTGCGTACAGCATGAAGGTTCTTGATGAAAATACATAGCTCGTGGTACTGACTATATTGAAAAGCAGTGTTTTATAACTGAGAATTGGCTCTACCTAATAGTGTTATTATAGTGTTATAGTGTTATTATATATTATAGTCTTATAGTGTTATTGTGTCCTTGAATTTCACACCAGAAATCTTCCATAAAAGTTACACTGTTTCTTCAATCTTAAACAGCAAGTTTCATAAACAGTATCTTTAGAAAGTTCAGATGCAATTTCAAGGTATAATACAATGGAAGATGCTTGTAGACACTCACTCAGAAATGGGCAATGCAGCTAAAGTATTCTAATGATCTGCACATCAGGAAGGTTTTATGCAAAAATTCAAATTGCCTCCAATATTTTCTACATAATCCCTATATTTTTACACTGCAGAAGAAAAATGATATCAGCAAGGCAACAGGACTATTCTCTTAATATCTTCAGCGTATTTACCTTCTACCTTCTCTGTACCTCAACTTAAAACAATTCTGCAGACTTTCCAAACATTTTAAAAGCGTTCAGAAAGCGCTTTCAATGTTTGGAGTTATTTTCCTTCATTTGTGAGTGATCACATTATTTGTAGAATTAGTCACACAGTTTGCAGCTCCCTTAGTCTGTAAATACAAATTGAGGCTCCTTCTAGCTGCCATGTGATATAGTCAGTCCCATGTCCCAAGAGCTGAAGCTATCCAGTCAGCACATAGTACAGGTACAGAATCACAGAATATGACTGAACATTAAATATGAATTCAACTTTCAAAACTGATATTCAAAATATATTGCGAAGCTTATGGCGATTCATATTCAGAGTTTTATCTTCGTTCATCGGGATGAAAATCATGTGAAAGTCTCCTAGTTAGCTTTCAGATTAAAACTCAAGTTTCAACAGCTCAACAAGTGTAAAATACTTATCTCACCTTTTTTGTTAAGCAAGATGGCATTAAAGAACCTTTAGGATAAGTAAGATAAAATAGGAGATAGAACAGTTCAATACAAGTGAATATCCAGGGAGACAAGTAGTGGCTTATGGTACCTGAATGATAAGGTCGCCATTAGAAAAATGGATAATGATGGTAACCCCCCAAAAGATGAGAAAAGGCAAAATAAAAAAGCCCATCACTAAGGTGAGTTCTGAGACTCGTTATAGTGACTTGTTTTACTAAGTCACATAGAATGTGTACCCCACCTTTGGGCATTTCTAATTGCCACCAAGTTCCAAGGTGCTGCTACAGAATGTTTTGTGATAAAAAGTTAGACACCATTACAATTCCACTTAAGTGTGCTCTTCTAAAGTATTATTTGCACATCATTTAAAAAGCAGTAATGATCAAGTGTGTTGCCATTGCAAAACAGTCACTCAGACCCAAGTCTTTTCTTTAAAATACCTGGCTTTACAGATCATGTCAATTTTTCACTAGAGCTATGAGCTGTCATCCAGGGGAAGCTGTCACTTTACTGACACATTGCAACATCAGCTCCAGGGTAATTGTGCAGCTTGGAAAGCAAAATATTCATGTCCCATTTGAATGCATGGAAAAATTGTAAGGCAATTTGTGTTTGGTTAACTTAGTAACATAGCTTGTATTCTGACATATTCCCATGGGAAATGGAAACCCAAAGATACATATGCATTACACGGAAAGACTTATTTTGGATATTTACTACCTTATTGCCACTTACTCAGACAAGAAATTTTCACAAGTAATTCACAGTCCTTTAAGAGGCTTGAATCACTGGAATGTTTACTGCAAGTCCATAGGCAGTGGCTTCTGGAAACCAGTGGAAAAAGGCAGCGGATCAGATACAACAGTACCGCATCTGAAAATTGACACATGCAGGCATTGATTTAAGAAGCAGTAGGAATTACAAATAGAAGAATAGTTCATTAGTAGAAGTTGGTTTCTTTTCTTCCAGTTCCCTGAAAGTCCCAGATTTTGCCACAAGGACAGATTTTCCAGAAACTGAATGAATCCGCACTGAAAATTCAAGATTGAACACCTGCAATTTTCACCAAGGTAACAATGTCTGAACAGAGTGCTGAGCTTGTATGGGAAAAAAAAATCCCCAAACTCTTCAGAAAGAAAGTGCAGAGAAGCTTAGCCCACTGTGCTACAAGTTAGGAGCAAGGGATTGCAATCTCTCCTTTTTCAGCTACAAGGGTGTCCTTGGGAACGGATCTGTTTTGTACTGATATTGCTTAATAACAGCTGTTAGACATTTATTTTCCATTATCCCAGCACAGTAACATGCTATCCTACTTAACTCACCAACTCTCTCCAACATAAAAAACGTATCCACCGTGAGATTCCTTAATGTTGTAACAAACTTGCAGTGACCTGGGACTTCATGGCTGTTACAGCTGCATAGTCCAGCTGATTAATTCCTCTGATAAACAGAAATCATTACAACACCATTGCTATCAGTATTTTAAACTGATAAAACTAAACCCACCTCATTTTACTGCCAAGACTACCAGCAAAGTTTGTCAGAATTTGACCTTTCCAGGCAAGTACTTAAAGTAGCTGTTAAGTAGAACTGGTCCATTTTCCCCCTAATGACAAAGCTGTTAAAACTACCACAAGAGTGCAAATCCAAGATATTTAGAAAAGAGAGCAAGCATTAATTAGAAATGGTTCCACTGATCCTGTTTTTTATTATTATTACTACTATTTTTTAATAAGTGGGGAATAAACTCAATGACCTCTGAAAAGTTCAGACATAATTTTCTATGATCTGTAGTTACCATATCACAAAAGGGACTCAAAAGAAAGTTTACTTATATACTAAAAATTAAAAGCCTATGTTCAGCATTTTTAGGCAAACCTGTAGTAGTTCAGCAGATATTAAGGCTGAACTCAGCCTTGTGACCTGTTCTTTTCTGGTTCTTCCTCAAAACCCTTAATGAGCAGTAACTCATTCAGCTTAAACACTTGTCCAATATTTCCTGCACAGAGACACCATGGAATGTCTTTGAATAAAGGAAAGAAACAGCATGGTATTTATCTTCTCATTTCTCTTCAGCTGTAAGTCATGTAAGCTAACAGTTGCTTCGTGAATGATTAACCTAACCCATCATATACTCCAGAGAGACAGAAGACATCAAATTTGAGTTGTAAATTCTGCATTTTCACTGCAAAACCAGTGAATGGCAGGATGTCTTTCTTTTTGCAATATCACGATGATTCCATTCTCTATGAATATGAAAATCTTCATCAGTGGGACTACCCTAAATATTCCTAAAGACATAAGCCTCAGAGGAATAGACCAGCTTATTCTTTTGAGAAGAAAATGAAATTATTAAAAAAGATAAGAAATAAGCTGGAATAAGTACGTTGTGATTATCTTTCAAAGAACACACTCTTTACATGGTACTCTTGTTCCTAGCATAAATGAACTGATACACAATAGGAGGTCAAGGTTGATTCTTTGATTTCCTGAGATGATTTCTCTTGTACCAGAAGAGCTGAAATATACATACAGTGTTTTTGGTTTTGTTTGCTTCACAAAGGAAAGCTTGTATTTCCTTTGGCTTTCTCTAAGACAATATACAATCGGGCTCAAGCTGTGGACAGCACTTTTTCTCTGCACTGCAGTCATTACCAGGAGCGATACTGGCAGTCAGATACAGCAATATAATCCAGTTCTCTATCCCTTAACTAAATCCATATATTAACTGGTGGAAGACAATCCACTGATAACAGAGCATTTAAAAGAAAAAAGAGACGTTCATAGTTTGGAAACATCTCAACATTGGGAAGATTTACAATTCAGCTTTCAAATTCAACAGACTTACAAACCTAAAACCCCTTATTTGAAAAAGAACTACGTTTTACGGTCATGTAAAACTTCTGGAATACAACATAATGAGTAACCCGTACAACTCAAGGATTTGTCTCTTTGTGCACTGCTTGGAACATTACCATTCTGCTTGTAGTTCTCTGTCAGTCCAGAACGCACTGCTGCAAACTGACAGATAATGTGAAAATGAAAGGGAAAATTGAAGTTTTGCATTATGTTTTGCAGAAGAAATGCTTCCTGGCATAGGAGGTACATTTCATGCACAGATAACAACAGCAGGAACTTCTAAATATTTGCAACAATCCATAGGCAGAGACCAAACTTACATCCAGGACAAGGCACAAAGGAAAATGAATCAACGAATGTTTTCTCATCCTCTTCCATTTGTTCACAGAAGAGCATTAATTTGTCCTCTTTTAATACAGCTTTGAGTAAGTGAGGCCATAGGGTTTCTTTTTAATTTCTTTGTTTTGCTTTGTTTTACAATTAGCATTTACAATTAGAAATTTTACAATTAGAAATTACAGATTGGAAGTTTACAGAGCTCAGAAGAAATACAGTCAGCTATAGCCTTTTTTAAGGAAATGCTGAGGCGAAGCTAAATCCTTTCATTGTATGGAAAGAAAGAACCATGATCAAATCTGCAGCCCTACTTAACTTGCTGGCTCACTGATGCTCAGGCAAGCGAGAGGTTTGTTGTCTACATTGCCAGCAACTTCTTATTCAAATAGCTGTAGTGAAGCTGCCTTACCCAGCCTGACAGTAGCCTTGGATATTAGCAAACGAATTACTTTTCAGTAAGCTTAAGTACTCTGAGTGAAGGTCAAGGTGAAAGGAAATGCTGAGGTGAAGCTAAATCCTTTCATTGCATGGAGAGAAAGAAAAAGACATACCATAACCATAACAAACCACAACCACAAACTAAACTGCAAAAGCAAGCCGTTAACCTTCAAATTATAATTCAGAATAACATATTTAAATCCAGTCTCTCAGCTGTCTCACCACTTATTGTTGGCATCATTTTCAAAGTAACCATCATGTGCAAGTTTTCATTCAGTCGCTTTTATGTCTTTATTTCAAGCCTCCTTAAATGAAATCCACAAAGAGTTTACATTTGCCCCTGTTAGGCACCTGTTCAAATCCTTTTGGTAGAACGTATCTCAAAAAAGAAATCGTAGTTATTTCATAAGGAATCAAAATTGAATTGCATGTTAACTCAAATTTCTTCACTCTCTTTCAGAAAACTTATAAATCTGAAAGGCCAATAAAATCCATGTTGAAAAGATTAGTTTTAAAAAGAGAATGTCAAACTCGGGAGCAAAACAAAAACACTTCTTTTTTCTGTCCATCATTTCCACTGCCCTTGAGAAGGATTAAATTATGTTGCACATCCAATACCTGCCTATGGAGATTCAAAAGAAGAAAAAGAAAAAAAGAAAAGAAAAAAGAAAAGGCAGGAATTCTTAAGTTGCCAGTAAAGCAAAGTTATTCTAAAATAAAGGGAAATAAATGATGTTATATAGATGAAACAGAAATAACAGACAGGAATACAGAACACAGTAATCACTTCTGCTGAGTCCCAGCAAAGAGCAGCTTTAAAATCTATTTCTCACTCTGACAGTATTTTAGAATGAGGGACATCAAGGTGTGACTTCGCATTTGACTTCTGGCACAAAGGACATCAGCTATCTGGTAAAGAAAGAAATCAGTTAAGTGGTAAGTAATAAAAGCCAAGTGTTGGCCAGGATTTTTCAAGCAATATGAAGTACTGTTCCCTGTGCTTTATTGAATGCTTCATTCCACATCTTCTATTTTGGTCATCTATTTTCAATGAGCTTGAACACAAAGAGAACACAAAAGGTAAAACATTCTTAATATGACAAATAAAAACTTCCTGACATGAAAACTGTCTTGAAAGAAGTTGCCTATCTCAAGAAAAGCCAGCAATTGGCTTAAAGCTCTCTCTTCCTTTGACAAGTTTGCTAAAGTAAACTATTGATGATTCTGCTATTTTTCATGCAGTCTTTCTCTTGTATTTTCTTATAAACTCAGAGTATGGTATACTGATCTTTTTAAAGTCAGGTCTCAGGCTTCTAAATCATGTTCTAGGTTACAGCTACATTTAAAGATTACTTTTCTACACCATACATATAATTTCGGGTAGTACTTAAAACATTCATCCAAATCAACAACACGGGGGGGTACCTGACAGTTCAGAACTCTTGGTGGCATGGTAACCGTCAGCAGCTGTGGACTGTTTAGCAGTCAATTTCATGTGTATCTGGAGAAAGTACTTGTAAAGAAAACCACTGAACTCATGCTTCATTGGGTGCAGACCAAGGTGTCAATTAGTGGTAGTAGAGGTATCATTTAATAAAGGCGTAGTCCGGCCTCCACCGAGAGTTTTTGTGAGTATCAAGGTTTATTTCACCATCAGTAGCAGAAGTCTGTAGGAATTACAGCCCCCTCCCTCACCCAGAGACCAGGTTTAAGAATTCAAGCAGTACAAAAGCTAGCAGCTCTTACGTGGTGTTCACCACAAGAAGGAAAGGTAAAAAACTGCTGGAAGTGTAACACTGCAATGGGATGAGAAATAGATTCTGTGTCAGCCAATTTTGCTGCAAGGCTTCTCTCCTTTATGATGGAAGCTGGGTTAACGTAAATCAAAGTTACCAAATGAGTCCCTCACACACTCAGGTTCCCACCACACGCACAAACTACTAATAAGTCATTGTTAGACTCTCCATAAACATTTGGATGTGGAGATACTGTATTATCTCAGGACAGATTTGTCAGAAAATAATTTTGCATAGAAAACTTGTTCTCTGGTACTTCAGTATCTGTCTGTGCATTACAGTGAAGTAGTGCACGAGAAAATCAGGTTTGCATTTCTCAAGACATTTTCACAGTACCAGTTATGATCCTTACCCATCAACTTAGCCAGAATTAAGAGATAAAGTGAGATAAGTCAGAAATAACATAAAGACAGAGATAAATGAGACAGTTGACGAGTACGGTGTAATCTCAGAACGGAACTAAACTGACACACTTAGTGAAACAGACACAAACTGAAACTTTAGTTAAAAGTCTGAAAAGAGAAGAAAGTAGCAGTTACATACAAATGCAATTAAAAGATTAATTAAGAATGCTGATTAAAACACTTTAACTTCATTGTTACAAAGACAGTAACAAGAATTCCTGGAGTCTGGAGAACTCAGAATAATTTTTACTATACTAATCTTTTTAAAAACAATTTTAAACTATAAAAGATGTCTGCTCATTGAGAAATAGAAGGCCTGCTAGCACTCCAGGGGCTGAAGTTACGATGCAAAATGAAATCCTGGAGCAATTCAGATTTTTAGTTACATAAATAATTTCACAGAAAAGAAAGCTTGTATATTTAGCAGCAAGCCATTGAAATTCAAAACAGAAGCCACTCTGAAACAAATGATGTCTTTCCTTAGTGAGCAAATGTTGTGTAATTGCGCTTCTGAATGGAATTCAGCTTTTAACAGAAGATAAAGTTCTCATTGAGTGATGCAAAATATAAAGTACAGCACATTCACTCCATAATAAAAGACACTCCCACTACACACATATTCTAGAAACCAAAAGCTCGAGAAACTGCAGCACTATGACTCAAAGGCATTTCTTGTCCTTACTAAATCAGGGGACTGCTGAGACATGAAGTCCTCGCTGACTGCTTCTCTGAAGGACATTTTAAGTTATTCTCTACTTACACTCAGTTCACTATGATGCTATTCCCACCCTGTGCTCATGCACTGAAATCAGGCAGCTTGTTGAAGCAGAAAGCTACCACAATCCATGAATTCAGCCAGATTAACTTAATCCTGTCAGCTCTGTAGGTTGCCCACAGAGGAAACCAGATGTTTTCATGTTTTCTAAAGGGAAAACTTAGTCTGGTTGCCATTTTTCCCCAGGTCTCTCCCTGCTATGAAATAACAGATCCGTCACAGCTTCAAGATGAGTTGATTAAACAATCCCATGGAAAGGATTTCAGCCCAGTATCTCCAGTACACTTACTTGAGCAACAGTTCATTCCCACTCTCATGTGAGCTATTTCCCACACTCTGTTCTCTTGATTGTTTTGAATTATTTTGTCTTTTCTCATTAAAGACATTTGCATTTCTAGGGAAATGTGCACTTGATTGACATATTTGTTAAATGTAAGCAGTCTTGAGTATTGGTACGCTAACAGAACATCGCACTTTAAATCATATAAAACTGTCTCCTAACAATTTCAACACACATGATATGCTATCATTAGGAAAATTACTTTGATGCAAAAGTCAAAGGACACAGAGTTACAAATAAAATGTTAACTTTTTTTCTTTTTTTTTCCAACTTACTTCAGAGAAAAGAATGAAATGGGCAAGGGGGGAACATGTTATAAGTCAAGAGAGAGCTGCAAAATAATAGATTGAAGAGTTCTGGTGCCCTGTGCACACTGCTGTGCTACGGCCACATTTGCAGAGATGCCTCTTGGGAGCTGAACTGTCTAACCAAAAGAAATCCCGCTGAGTCAGGACACTCTGAAGGTCTGAGTGCTTGCTACTCCAGTCCAATTTCTTTGAACTCAGTGGAATTTTACATGATTGCCTGGTAATTCTCCTTACAATAGAGAAGAGCATACTACACATGAAAAGGAGTTTTCCACAACTCAGCCCCTATTACTGCCAGTTGTATTGCACAGAGCATTGGACCTTCACAAAGACTGAAAACTCAAGGAGTGAAAGAAAATACCTTTTATAGTAATTTTGAGTTCCAGTCATTTCGCGTCATGAGTTCTAATAGGTATCAATTATTTTGTTATCTGTTATGTAAAGTATATGGGAACAACACTCTCCCAAACAGGGATAAAAAACAATACTTAAAGACAACATAGTCTGTGGTATCAACTGATCTGATGCCTTTCCACGCTGAATACTTACTTCTGTTCAAAGGCCTTCCAAAAGCCTGTTCCCAGCTCTCCCACAAATAACACACAGCTTTTCAGATTCTTTTCCGAAAGCAAAGACTAATAGTTACCCCTATTTCTGTGTTCACCCTTATGCTTTCATTTGCATACAAGAAAATCAGTATCAAAACACAGTATTACAAAATATTGGTCTGTAGATAAGTGTGATGCTCAGAAGCAGTTCTTATTTAGATAAGAGCAACATTTGGATGATTTCACTTAAATCTCAAGCTTGTCTGCTATTTTAGGATAAAGGACTCACGTGATAAAGGACATCCAGTTCACTGCGTTTTTTTCCACCAAAGCTGAACTCTTTAATCCTAGAATATTCATGGATGATGTGGACACCATGTACACAGCAGTACTTGTGTCGTGAATGCAAGAGATAGTGAAGAAGCTGGGCGAGGACACAGTGGCACTATTTGTTTTATTATGTTTTAAAAGCTCAAGGATGGGAATCAGGACATGAGACAGCTTGCCCAAATAGGAAGATTTCCATGATGAATGGAGGCAAATTAGCACAGAATTTTGTGATATACAAAGCTGCTGGCAGACAATGGAAAATGCCAAGGCTGAAGTGCACAATTTATTCATGTATGCATCTTCCAGCGTTGCTTGCTTAGTTTACTGTGAGGTGACTGCAGAAAAGAAACCTGCAGAGGTACAAAAGTTTAGAGTGATAAGTGTGGTGCCGTAGGAACTTTGTCTCAGATTAAATAGGCTATAGGCAGCTACTGAAGGAAACAGCAAAAATCTAGGGCAAAGAAAGAATGTTTTTGCCTTAAAACTAATCCTGAGGAATGGAGCTAAGAATTCCAGGTGCTGAGTTGCAGCAATATTCTGACATCAGGAAACTACATAGTGATAATTCATTATATTTAGAAGTAATGATAAAAAAAACATATTAATGCTATCATGTAATATCCATCCTCTCTCAGATACTGCCCAGCAATGCTAGCAATATTCTGAATTTTCATTATTTTATTTTCCAAACTGAAGTATATCAAAACTGCAATGCCAGAGACACTTAATTACAGACGTCTGACCCAACTGTGAATAAGGATTCTTAATTACATTTAAAAGGGTTAATTACATGCACAAGTCATTCTCTTATGCTTCCAACCTCGTGGCTTGTCCAGACACCAAGTCTAAATTTCCCATGATCGGAGATAACCTGGATATTACAAAGCGGAAACAAATATACAGGTTGCAGTTGCCAGACCTCATCATCTTGCTTATCTGGAAAAGAATAAATTGAACCACTTACATAACACTTCTGCTACTAGACATTCATGGGAAGTACAAACAAAGAGCCTACAGCTGGACAGTAAGCAAATCAGTCTCTTTGGCTGCAGCTTGCTTTATATAAATAGCTAACTATTACATGCATATCATAATAAAATTTCCTCGTTGTGATTTTACATAATGTGTAAGAACACATGTGCCTTTCTGTTCTTACGTCAGTTACTAACCACTGCCTCGGCTTACGAAAATGTGTGCTTTTCCCTCTAAAGCACAATTTTTTTGTGCTCTAGCATTTTTTTGCTTCACAGAATAATTTCACTATTTCTAGTGGAGCATTTATAAGGCAAATATACAGAGCCTGCAGTTAGCTGGATTTCTGCTTGTGTGTCAGCTGGATCTATTTTCTCCTGATAGAGTCCATACAGTTGATAGCTGCGTTCAGATAACAAAGAAGTAATAATGTGGGCAGACTATGAACAACTAAGGGAAGTTACATCTATTCATGGGCACGAGTTATTGCTTTGGAAAGTTTTAAAGCAGAATATACAGAAACAATGAGTCATCAGTCCGGAAACCAGTTCTGCTGCAGGAGGGCTTCACAAAAGCCATTGTCACCTCAGCGAAGGAGGTGAAACAGAAAGGTGGAGCTCTGACTCAGCAAATGAATGCACGAGCACATATTACTACAGACCCTGGAACTCCCGGGGCTGATTTTTAGTTAGAGTTACAAAATACAGATCCTCAAAAGCGTTACCTTGTAGTTTTCAAAGAGCCAAAATAAAGTATTACTTAAACGAAAGAAAAAATAAAAGGCTCCGAAGCTAGTTGATAGAACCCCTAAGCTTGCTAATAAGCAGCCTAAAAGTCATTTGAATGACAATAAGAAAGAAACGAAGTGAGGTCTCAAAATTCAGCATGAATTCTGATGTCCAATGAAAGTGGACAATACGGTAAATAGAGAGGTAACATTCTCTGAGAAGAATTCAAACATGGCAAACAAATGACCCGTGAAATGATGCATGCTTACAGCAGGTTGCCTCTTATGCCATAACAGGTAGTTCAGACAGTTTTCTATTTATTTTTCTCCCAGTGTGGGTTTAAACAATGGCATTTCTAGCTCACACACCACAGTGTGAACAATATACTCCATTTCATGCTTTACATGAAAATCTTGACTCTTCTGATAACTATTATGCTGCATGCAGAAATGGGCATATTTGATGGCAATGTTTCTACGTACTGCCCTGTTTTTCCTGTATATTTTGCTTAAACTGCTATTGGGTTGTTTCAGTTTTTTTCTGTGCAGGACAAACAATCAGTACTACACGCACCATGAACTTCACCATTACTGTGAGAACCGAGATCAACCAAAAGCACTGCAATCATTCTTTATCATTGCTCATTCTTCCAAAATAACAACTTTACGTAACACAAAGACTCAGAAGAGCTGACTGATTTCTGTCCCGTTGTACTGACAGCCTTTGGCATAGGCAATTATGACTCAATTTAAAAAGCCTGAGAGCACACATTTGCACATGAACACTAGAGAAGGGCCAACTCCTTTTTCATCAGCTACTAAGCATAGCAAAATGGCATTTGAGCTTAGTCTGGTCATTCTTCAACTTCCAGATTATCTGAAAAAAAGCAAAAGCTAGCAGGAAGGCAAATGAGAAGTTCAAAAAATGAAAATGGAGCAGAGAAGAAGCAAAAGGGACTGAGCAGACGCAGCAACTGTAAACTGCAGCTGAGAATGTTTAATGCTGTAAATCGTATCCAGACAGAATGCTTATTCTAGATGAAGTAGCACTTGCTTTCACTAGAAAAAGCCATTTATTTTCCATGCATCTTTACAAAAAGGTGGAGGAGGGAAGTTGGTACATTTTATCCACTTAATTCAGACAGAGAGTGACAGCATATTGCTCAACAGCTTCTCGACCTGTTCTATGTCCCACAGAACCAGTTAAAAACCCATCATATGAATAATGCGAGAAATACTAAGGTTAATAATACCAAGGTGGCTTGGTGATAAATCTAGAAATTCTATCATAAATAATTTGATGTAAGGCCAAACAAAACAGTGCTGTAGCATTTCTTTCCCCTATATTTTTTCAGACTGGAGAAGTGAGGAAACTTCATTGAAGCCTTCCAGTATTTAAAAGGTGACTATAAACACGAGGGGAATCAACTTTTTACTCGGGTACATAGTGACAGGGCAAGGGGGAATGGTTGTAAGCTCGAGGAGGGAAGGTTTACATTGGATGTCAGGGGGAAGTTCTTTACAGAGTGCGGTGAGGTGCTGTCACAGGCTGCACAGAGAGGCTGTGGATTCTCCATCCCTGGAGGTGTCCAAGGTCTGGATGGATGGAGCCCTGGGCAGCACTGTCTAGTACCAGGTCTGGAGGTTGGTGGCCCTGCCTGGCAGGGGAGCTGGAACTTGATAATCCTTGGAGTCCTCTCCAACCCAAGCCATTCTATGATTCTATATGAGCAAATTTTCACTTTTTATTCCTACAATACAATAATTAGCTATATAAGGAGCGATATTGTCTGTTAACTGGTAAATCGTTCAGCTATGAGGCATGGAGGTAGTATAAATATATTCATCCCCTAATACTGGTACACTAATCTACTTCTGAAGATGTTTTCCTTATCAACCATGTGGTTTCACACTAAATGGCTGCCAACATTTCTGCTGTTGTTATACTCCTAAAAGAAGAGAAAATGACATCAGAACCCCAGCCCTTCTGTGGTAACAAGTGAAGTACCTGTAGACATTGAGACTGCTCTTCCGCCATCATCGGATATATTCCTCAGAACAGGGGTTTACTTTGCAGGAGTGTACTGTGTTGCTTTCTACATGGAAAATATTAAGTTGTGCTGTAAGATGAAACTTCCTTCCAAAAGAACATCTGCCAAGTTCTCCAAAAGATTTTCATACTAACAGACTGTCCATTCACAAACAGTTATTAACAAAGAAAACAAACATTTTTGTTCCTTCTATTAAATATCAAGATTGCAATTAAATTATCTACTGCTATTATCTGACCATGATATTGAAATAGCCATTATCAAATTCAAGTCTGATGTCTTTCTCACTTTATGAAGTGAGTGTGCTCAGGAAGAAGCTCACAGGTTTTGCTAACAAGATTTACCCACTCTACACCTGTAATTTGGACCCCAGTCATCTCATACAGCAGACAGTGAATGCTGCTACTAAAGCTCTTCCAAATTTTGCTGCCACTGAAGCTGTCACCACAATGTGTCACTAGCTGATCTATACAATGGGAAGACATTTTGTACTTTGTCTGACACAAGGGTACCTTCAGTAACTTTTTCATCTTTAGAAGGTAAAAGCTGAAGAACAACGCTGTTGAATTCACAATATTTAAAGAACTAAAAAGCAATTTAATTGACTATGCATACATTTGTGCCGCTGACATTAGTACTCATTTGAGACAACTTGCTTTGGAAATATAAAGAGAGCTGGCAACACTTGACATGTCAATTCTCAACAGCTCAGACAGTGCCTATGCACAGGAATTGTATTTCTTGTGTAAAAATAAATGCAGGTGGCACGGAAGGTCATAATTCTTTAGTATATTACTTTTGCTACACTTTCCCTTTTCTTCATTTTGCCTCTGAAGTTACAGTCTTAAGACAAAACTCACATTCAATCAAGGCCAGAGAGGTGACAGCAAATATGTTGGGGAAAGAGGATGGACTTTTACTTGGTTGCTTTTTTTTTCAAAGGATCAGACAGCAAAGCTACGTTTTTCTTTTCTTTTCTTTTCTTTTCTTTTCTTTTCTTTTCTTTTCTTTTCTTTTCTTTTCTTTTCTTTTCTTTTCTTTTCTTTTCTTTTCTTTTCTTTTCTTTTCTTTTCTTTTCTTTTCTTTTCTTTTCTTTTCTTTTCTTTTCTTTTCTTTTCTTTTTACTGCTATTAAGCTGTTACAAATGATATTATCCATACAACTCCAATCTCTGTTGTGTGACTTTTCTCTTAAATTGAGAAAAAACACAACTATTTATAGTTAAAACAAATAATGCTTTGCATTACTAATTGGATAGATTACATAATGTATGTGCACACAGTATATAAACATATAAAAGTATAATCACCATAATGTGGTTATAATCAAATCCCTTTTCAAATGATTTTCCATTAAATTGAAACTCCTTTGACAGAAGTTATTTTGGGTTCAGTGTACTTGTATTTCAATGAAAGGTAAACTGGCAACAACATTTTATATCTACATAATATCTAGTGATCAATTAAATTAGAAATTGACTTTCTCCAGCAGACAATGAAGTGATGTAGAGACCCAAAATGACTATGCCAATCTAAAATCATTTATCTGGTGGGAATAAAAGGAAGAAGAAAGGTACAGCTCACGAAGTGGAGAAAATACATGACCATTCAGTTCCTACTTTTTCCTTTTCAAATGAAAATCCAAATAATACTTCTCAAAATACTGATCAGTTTTAGCATTTGGGAGTTCACATATTAGGTTCCTCACTGGGTAATAGTGACAGCCTACTCACACGATACCAAGAAAATGATGACATTCTTCACTTTTAACTATTTAAGCCAGTTATACAAAATAATAACATGAGGTATGTTGTGTCTTTTTTTTTTTTTTTCTATTATTATTATTTTCTAAGGATCTATTCTTCAAAAGAGGAAAGCTGAAAGAGGAGTGAATGAGTATGGATTCAGACACATTCCTGCTAGCAGCCTCAAAGCACTGTCAGAAATTCTTGCCCTTGTGTCTTTCCTCGTCTTTCTTTCAGCAACGCAGTTTTGAGTGTGTTAGAATAGCACAGTGCTGGGAATATGGTTCTGTCATCCTTCAACACAAAAAGGGATAAACAAACAAACCAACCCATCCATTAATTTGTACTTGTGGTATACGTCAGTCATACCAGTTAGCACAAGTTCTGAAAAAGCACTGCAAGCTGACTCGCAAGGCTTCACTGTCTCCTTTTTTTTTTCACAAGTCCATTCATTGGATGGAGACTTATTAACAATGAACAAAATATCTACTCTTAGACATTAGTTCAAAGTGAAAATATGCCAAGGAAGATTCAGCTGGCCAGTTTCTCTGCAAGAACTTGCAGGAAGGGATAAAGCATAACCAACGGGAGACATCCTGCAGAGTTACTACAAGTTTTCAGTAGAGTTTCAGTCTGGATATGGAATTTCTTCAAGCGAATGCACCTCTGACATCCCTCAAGCTACTTCTTTGCAAGCCTATAAGTGCAATGCTGGTAACATAATGAGCTCCCTGCAGACTTCTTCCTAACACATGCAAAAGGATGCAAAATATAAAGTAATATTGCTAATTAGGCAATGAAAAAAAAGCCCTATGATTCTAGTCCCCCAAGCAGCTGGGCTACTCCTTTCCACTGAGGTCACCAGTGTGACCTTGTCCCTTTTAGCCCTACAGCAGAAAAACTGCACTGCGTAAGTGCTTACATGGCTTTCTGAAACTCAACTCTCAGAGCTGCTGGAAGACTAATGTCTTTTTACAGGAACTTTCTCTACTATTTATGGATATAAGCTTTCCAACAAGTGGCCAGCTCTTTTATTGACAGTTATATTGATGGCTTAAATGCAGAAACAGAAAACAAAGACAAATTAGTGTGGCACATATTGCTGTTTACTGTAGCACATTGATTAAAGGATGGTCAATCTACAAAATCAAGTTACAACTGCAATGCCTAATGATCAACTCCTTCCCAAAACTCATAGGATTTTTTAATTTAACCTACCTTGTACTCTCAGGGTTACCTTTAATAAGTGAGACTTATTTCTACCCATCACAGGTCTCATGCTGAAATGTGAATGAAGAAATGCTTATTAAAAATCAGAGTGATCATTCAAAATTGAATAATCCTGAATGAGGAGAGACTGGGAGGAAATGAGAAGCTGTGATAAATGCAATATAATTCTTAGAAAACATGAAAAGTTTCCTTCAGGGAAGATGTTTTTCAAGGAAAACAGTTTATCTGGCAATGTTGATACAACTGAGAACAAACTTTCAAAGAAACTGTGGACTCTGCAGTAAAATACTGACACAACAGCCTGAAGTGCCTCTCTGGGATAAAGGAGATCAAAACTAACCTGATAGAACTTTTACTTTCACACATAATTAAGAGCTGTCACGATTCAGGCAAAGAGTTGCTGGGTGTTGCTGTCCACAAGGGACAGATGCAATAAATGGTGAAGATCTTTCATAAAAAAAAATAACTGCCTCAAGAATAGAACTGCTGTTCCTGCCACCTTCCTTCAGCATGCAGAAATCTGCTGTGATAATTCAGCTTAAGAACATGTAGAAATTTTGCTGGATAATGTTTACACATAGATTTATAGAAGAGAAAGAATGAAGAGATTACAGAAGAGATACAGACCAGAAGAACATTCTGCAAGTGGACCCAAGGTACTTTAAAGAAATCAGCACCTACTTGCAAAAGACTCTATTTATTATTTGCAGTTACATTCTTTACTTTCTCCACCTGAACCATCTTTATACACAGGCTACAGCCTGCTTGACTCAACATTAACCATATTTTCTCCTTGCTTCCCAACTTCTAATAACTTTCAAAGTACATGCATCACAGAAACCCTCACAGTACAGTATCATTGTTATTCTGAATGCACATATTCAGAGGAACACTTCTCTCCTCTGAGACCAGCATCTCCAGTGGCATTTGTATAAAATGGGTCCAGTGCCGATAATGAATGCACATGCATTAATCTTTCCTTGCAACATGTTACCATTCAGAATGAAATTTCTCACTGCTTTCTTTTGAGAACTGCTTGATGCCTTAGACATAAACACTTGTACAGAACCCGATAAAGTTTTTAACTATTAAGATATAATGCTTTGAAAGATGACCCTTAAACCAATACTTTAAGCATGATTTTTTTCCCGCTATTGCTGAAGGGACATTTATCAAATGCTTATTAAGATGGTTGTAGAACAAAAAAGAAAATGATGAGTCCTTCCTGCAGAAGGATTGATTTTTTTTTTCTTTCCTTAATACAGTAACATTCATCATCTTCTTCCACCCATGCTACAGTCCCATATTTTCTTCAAGTGATGTTTTTGAAGTTGGACGTTTAGATTCTGCATTTTATCTTCCAACACAACTGAAGTACGATAATAGTCTTACAGGAATCTGCTAAATTTTACAACTGTTTTCTTCCTCGTCTTTTCATAATTTGACTTTCTTCAACACGCTTACAGTGATTTCAAACAGCTGCATTCTGTAAATGATGCACCGAGTTTAAAATAATTATATTAACAGTTGTGATACTGAGCTGGATTGGACAAGAAAAACAACTGAACATTCCTCTTAGATGAATAAGGAGGACTTCAGAAGAAGAAGGAAATTCAGCCATTCAACAAACAAGTTTCTCTGGCTCAATGCATATAAATACATTTTCATGAGCACCCTAAAAAACGTCTTACCTCTGATTTAGACAGTAAACTTGTTCCAGTTCATAGCTTTATAATAAAATTTCATGTTTTACGCCTAGGTTTAATATACAAAGCTCCTGAATTTTGATGTGGAATATAATTCTTTTTTGTATGTCCAATACTCTCTGCAACGTTTATGAATCAGCTCCAGAGCTCTGCTTTCCTCTCTTCTGGGAGACAGGATTTAAGCAGTGAATGCCTTTCAAAATAGCTTTGATACATTAACATAGATATAAGCTTCCAAACAGTTCATAAACAACCTCTTTCTGTATTCTAAACCGAGTCCATAACTTTCTCCTACTTGGCTGTTACTTGAGGACCGGTCTTTCTGACTTTATCTTCTTTGGGGCTCCTTCCCTCCTCCCAATTCTGGTGGATGTTCATCAGTATACCAGAAGAGAATGTACTGGCCAGTACCCACAGCAGTTTTATATTTACTTGAAGTTTTAAACATCCAACAACTGAATATATCAGAGAAGACAATAAAGACCAGAAGAAAAGTTGAACACACTCCTCTTTATTTAAAAATGCAAAGATGCTCAGAATCGGTTTAGGATCTTATCTATTCGCTAACAGACTCGAAGAGGGTCTGTTCCTGGGTGGCTCAAATTGCTGACTGATAAGTAATTTAGATCTTTCTCCTTACTTGAATGATGCTTGGCGCTACTTAATTTGCAGAGCAGCAGATATTTCTGTTTTGTTTCTGCAGTTATTTGGTATATTTCTTCTCTAGATGTAGAGTGTTTAGAAACTCTAGAAAAAAAACTTTCAACAGCAAAGCTGTCAAACAGCCTTCTCAGCCACTGGGAAGCAAAAACAGCCTGCAATCTCACATTAGATGAGTGGAGAGAGGCAGAACAAGACTAATCCAACCCATTTCCTGAAAGTAAAGAAACAGTAACTAGTAATAAGGAACAATCTCAGTATTACAGGAAATATAAAATCACCTCTGTTAGATTAAGGAATCGTTGGCAGTTGGAATAACTGAGGTAATATTCTCTTACATTTTCCCCACCCTACACGTCTCAAAAGTACTTTGGGTATGATGAAGCTTGGTATGCATAAAGAAAGTTCCAGAGAGAAGCCAGAAAATGTAAACATAAAGAATGGAAAGTTCAATCTTAAACAAAATTTTAGCCATGGGGAAAAGCTGTCATTTGAACGACAAGCTTTTTTTCCCTATGCATTATTCACAGGTTTTGGTTTCTTATTAAACGATGAAGGAGATGACATGAGTTTATATCTGCAACCCAGATAGATTATATTCACCACTACATGGAAATAATCCTGTACAGGTGAAACCACAATTTATTAATAAACATTAAGGGAAGCATTGATGTGCAGAGCAGTTCTGCCACAGAAGGCACTGGGTAAATGATGCAGGAAATTAAAGAAGTAAAGTAAGGTATAGAACCTGCAATGAATCTTGACAGATCTCTTTTGGGAAACCTTAACGTGCTTCCCATCTAGTCTACATTTCAAGTTCTACACTTACTCCCTTGATGTCTTATTGTCCTGTTCCAGTTGGGACACATCCTTATATTCTGGTCAGTTACTGCAAATAGTGGGCAACCAAAACAATCCCAGAGCAAAAGATCTAGGCCAAAAATAATCCCTTCTCGCAGTACTAGTGATTGCTGTGAGTTGGGAACCATAAAGAAACTGACGTCTACGTTTTGTGGTTTTTTTTAGTACTGTAACTTTTCTTGGAGGAAGCCTCAGCTGTGAACCTTAAGTCATGAGTAAAGGCAACTCATATTGATTTTTATCCAATAAATCTTAGCAGGTTTATGCAGTTTCTGAAAGGGGGTGTTGACAGAATCCTCGGATGAATTACAATGCTAGAGAACAAAAGAGGAACTATGATCTTTTATTGAAGAACTGATTGCCCTAATTCAAAGACACTTCCAGCTTTAAGAAACCTTTCTACAGGAAACACAGCTTTCACATGTCAAGATATGTTTCTTTTTTTTCCCAAGTCTTGTTCAGCCTGTGGTGGCTGACTGTAGCGTAGCATACAGAAGTTGATGTTTAGCACACGGACTACTTAATCGATATATCATGAAGTGGTAAGGATCTGTAATCAAGGCAGCACACGAACCAAATAGTCTCTTAGTGCTGGTCAATAAATACATGTCTGGAGTGCTTGAAATTCTGCCTCTTACTTCTCTGGGTTCCATTTATGACAGAATAGGTAATCCGTCCAATCTGATACACAAATCAGACCCCTTTAGAAGACAGCTATTCAGATAAATTGTTCTTTTATGATGAAGTAACATCAACATTCTCCAGTGGCCTTTATACTAGCTGCAATCATGCTTTATGCACAGAAGCACAGCTCCATATTCAAATTCTGCATGAAGAATTAACACAAAATACACTCCTGCATATAACAGAAAGCTGGACCAAAACACCACAACCACCACAACAAAAAACCCCCTCAGCTCAAAATTTTTCACAACATAAAGGAAAGTCTCCTTTTTTTCTGTTAATATCACTATCATTATTATTCCCAATGTCTAGTACTTTGTATTATACTCACAACAAAGTGCTTTAGAGATCAATTAAATGCCTCAGCTCTGCTTCGATTATTAATCAATCTGAACAACAGGTTATTGCTTCGCACACCACAAAGAAAGACAGATGGTTCTTTTATTGTTTAGGCTCGTTACACTCCTGCCAGTCCCATTGCTGTTATTTCTAAAGATTCTTACTCAGCAAAATTTCACTTGTACCAATCTTAAAGAATAAACAGAAATCTTGGAGCTTTATACATGTCAATCAGCTTCCTAATCTAGTCCCTCAGCCTTCCTTGAATGAGATAATAATCATGTAATATGTTTGCCTAATTCACAAAGACTTCTTTCCTCACTGAAGAAGGTGGACAGTATTTATATCTATTTAAGACTTTTTCATCTTCTCCTGGTTCAGGCACAACACATGCAATCTCTACTTCCATCACTTCCAAAGAAGTGGTTACATTGAACAGGCAAGTATTATGTTGCACCATCTCACAAAAAATGGGGGGTGGGGGGAAGAGATGGGCAGGGCTTGGCACTGTACCGCACAGACAGGAGAAGTGCTGCAGGAGTAGACTCTGATTGAAAAAACAGGGTAGAGCAGTACAAATCAATAAGAATCATCAGAAAAACTAATTCAAAATGAGAACTTGAAGGTGATGAGATGCAGATACACAAAATTGACAACATGAAGTGTGAAAAATATTCATTTTCCAGAAGATATAAATATGGATGCCATATGCAAAACATCAGGCAAGTCTTCCACTGCTCTGAGCAGTGCCAGAATTGGCATAAGGTAACAGCCTCACAGGCAGACCAACAAAATAAAGAGCTTTAGAAAGCAGGTGCTGAGGACAATGTAAAACAAAGAAACAAAAACTCCACTGTTTGTCTACTGTAGGTATCCAGATATTGAAAATGCATGTTAATAAACAGTAAGAAAATCTGGAAAATACTGGAAATATATAAAAGGAAGACATGAATCCTGCATCCACTGAATAGAACAAGAATGGCGACTTCTCAAGGCTGCCAGCAAAATTAATCAGAAGACAAGAGAGGAATGAAGGTCTGGATCATGCTCCTCTTTGCAATTCTGAAAATATTTCACCCAAAGCTACCAAGAAGAGATGAAGATTCATGGAGTTAAACCGATTAGATGACCTCCCAAGATTCCTTCAGCCCTGTATTTTTCTGATTAGAAACAAAATATTTACAAGGATTGTTGGTAATGGAAATCATTTATTCTCAGATATAACAGAACGAAACCAGCTAATTTTATACAAAACATTTGCATTAAATATTTGCCAAGATACTGATGCAAAACTTGGAATACACTGCAAATACAGTTCTTCATAATTGTGATTTGGGAACAGTTGCTATGTTAACATCAGCATAGAGACACTGTATTCTCTGAAACTGGAACATCTGTTTTCCAAAGCAAGTTCCCACTGACCACTGTAAGCTCGTGATTATTTATAATTCTTCAGAGAGTTAAACAAACACGCTGTTTTTAATCTTACTTATTTACTAACACTTCCATTTGCTTACAGAGACCTACGATCTTCATTGCTCTGCAAAGATTCACCCTCTGGGACCTAGCTGAAGTCCAAGCAACATATGGCCCTATTTCACCTCTTGAATTGCAGACCCAAGTCAAAATTAGCTTAAGAGATCACAATATTTGTTAAGCAACAGGCTACTAAAAAAAATGAATGCAACTATTAGTAACTAACAAGCTAATAAATACATGACTATTATTAATTTACAAATCTGTTATTTCTCACACTATTATGTTCAATTATAAGGCATCATATACAACACTCTTTAATGTTAAAAGCAACAACAACTACTATGAGATTGAATTATACCACCCTCAAGGTGCAAGTGTATTTGCTGTCCTGCTCACAAAACAAATGCCAAGTGGCCAACCACACACCTGCAGTGGAGCAAAACACATTGCATCCCATCAGTAGCATGCCTAGGCACACTGGGATGTGCACAGACATCCAGTACAGGAAGAACCGAGGAGGCAGAACATCCAGCTTTGTAGTGCTAACAGGCTGGAAATGGTAAGAAAACTTTTAATTGGTTACCTGCTCATTTAATTGTGCATCTCTCTTCTTGCCATGCTACTTAATGACAAAGCTGCAAGGTTTTTTGGGGAGAGAGAGAGGATTCCTCTCTGTAGTAATTGCATTTCGCTCTCCTAGTTAGTGTTGCAAGTCCTGAGCTTTGCAGCTCAGCCCTGAAGCAAAGAGACTTCCAAAACAATCATGCTTAACAGTTCTGCAAAACCAACCAAAACAAAACACTTGGTAAACAGCTCTTTTGGACTGATGTGAAATTTTCAACTGGGCTTAGTTTCACTCCAAACCATTCACTCACATGAAAAGTTTGAGCGTTGAATGTTTGTGGGTTTGTTGTTTTTGTGTTTTTTTCTAAACAAACTGTATAATGAGTGACAGTCTTGGCCTTAGTCACAAGCTTGTTAAGCAACTAAACCAAATACATCTGGTTTCCTGGTTCATTATCAACACTTGTCAGCTCTTTATTACAAAGACTCAAGGTTGTGGCAAGTACAAGCTGTTGCAAGAGAAAGTGCTCATACAGACATTTGGAAAACCTTCCTAGAGTAAACTGCAAGTTTATTCAGCATGGAATTAGTAAATAGAGATTTAACACAGGAAGCATAGGACCTTACAAAACAACAACAACAACAAAAACAGATTGGAAGAGAGCTCATCAGGTTATGTAGTCTAACCTACTGCTCAAAGTGAGGTCACCTACAAAACCTGACCTTGGCCACATAAAAGATAAAGATGAATAAAGCTGAGAGCTTTCCCTGTTTGGATCTTGAAAGCCTCCCAGGATGGAAACTACACGATCCCAATGTCATGGTTTTGTAATGTTGCTATCAGTATTGCACATCATAACATCATGTAAAGCACAGATCATCGTACCGAATGTGCTGGGCCCTAATTAAGCTCGCCACTTTTTGATCAAATTGATCAAAGCTGTTTAAGTTTCCTTTACAACCAAGTACATTCAATTAGGGTTTGACGGCTAACTTAGAAATCATTCTGTTTGTCTGCATTTAGAGTATTTTTCCAATACATGTTAATATGATCTTCCCTTCTGAATGAAGATATGTCCTAATATACACCAATGACAAATATTTTCCTTACATAACATGAAGTATTAGAAAAAAAGTACAGTAAGAGCTTTTACATTTAAAGATAAAACACTCATTAACTGAATTCATAGAACTCATTTAATTTCTTATATCCATTCATCTCAGAGGTTTATCATTTTTCTTTTAATATCTTAACGATAATGACTTGAAGTTTTAAACACAACTGGTGAAATGCAGTTAAAAGCAAATGCCCACAGTGTAAAACAGAACCAAACCCTTTGGTAGGCCAAGATGTACTCTCTACACTATGCCATACACATCTCCGTTAAAAGCACTGAAATTAAGTGCCTGGGTCATAGACATCTGCTGTATAGCAAAAGAGCAAAGAGCTCCTTTTCTCAATCACAGCATCGCAGTATCAGGCTGCTGCTGCTGCTGCTGTTAATAGGGACAGGTCAAGGTATCATAGGGGCAGATGCTTCTGCTGGAAGCAAGAAGACTCCTCTACAAGCAGCAACAAGTGCTCATTCTGTTCACAGCAGAAGTTTCATTCTGTAGCTTTTATGTTGTTCTATTTTTCCCTCTCTCCTTTTCCCCTGCTGCTCTCTATCTTACTTGACCATTTTCCCGCACCCTTTCCACTTCCATAGCAGCAGGCCAGCACCTGACCCTCTTCCCAGAACAGCTGAGTTTTGCCTTGTGTCTGTCACAGCAACCAAACTAAAATAAGGCAGCTTGGAGGGAGCTAGCATCTTCTAACAAGACAGAAGCTGAAACACGTTCTTCGCCAAGAACATCTTAGCTTCACAATTACGTATGAAGTTGGCCAAAAAACTTAGACTGTTTCAAACTATTTGCAATGCAAAAAGTACTCCCACCCAATACATTATTTTTATTTCAGGATTCTGCCAAAGCACTCCCTGACAAATCTGTCTCGTCTCCCTTCTGTTTCAGATCTACTAAGAAGCAAGACCAAGGTCTCCCTGTAGACAATATCTCATCTCTGTTTGCAGAAGAGAAACAGATTCATCTCATTTTTTAATTTTCCTAATACATCCCATAGTTGGTTTCAAGTTCATTTCTGAAATTTAAAATGCACCTTCAAAATTTCACTGTTGTCATCCGTTATGCACTGATTTGTCCTGAATGCCTCCACTGTGCACCATGAAAAGAGGAAAGGCTTGGGAAACAGTAAGAATGCTCAAAACTACATGATATAGGGAGAAAGAATGACACAGGACAGCGCTGAGAATCTACAGCTCAGAAAGGGACTTTACCTTCCCCTTTTTCGGAACAACATAAGAAAATGTAGCTAGGCCTGGCTATGTGCTTTGCTGCTGTTCAAAATGAAGAATAAGTGAGTGAAGCTGCAACTGGGAGAAAGGACCTGCCCCTAAAGGATGTGGAAGAGGCAGGGGGAACACAGATGTATGTTTTCCAGTTGTGCTCTATGTTACCTACATAGCATGTTTAAAGTGTTAGGTGATTCAACAGATATTCAGTGTATATTCTGGGTTTTCTTGTTTTAAAATACTTTTGATTTTGAAGAACTTACTATAAGGAAATAACTGGAACAGGTTCATCTCAAAATTACACAACATCTGCCGGTGTCAAAACAACCCAGTCTAAATGGTGACAATAAACAGGATCTTCATGTTTCTAATCCATGCTTACAAATCTAGATTGGCTTTATTTCAGGGTTATATCTAAGTCTGAAGAACTTGATAAAATGTATTTTGAATGCTGTCCTACTGGATTTATTGCCATGACTGCTATTCGGCCATCATTTGTCACTGCTCCCGTTGAACAGAACATTTTATCAGTGTCATCTATAACATTTAGGTTTGGTCTCTGCCCTCAGAAAGGTTGGGCTTGCACATTTTACCCCTTTCATCTAACTATTTCTTAATACCCACAGTTAAGAGAATGCTTACTCATAAATCAGTTGCCTAGGCTATGTAAAATACCATCTTCCACATATTGCTCAAAGCAATTAAACAGTGAAATAAGAACTTTTAATACATATATTAAAAAAGAGGACCATAAAGAATATGTTTTCTACATGGACATTTTATATGTTAATAAACTCAGTTTTTCCTGCAGTATATTTATACCAACAAAGCTGTTAATTCTTAGTGTTTTCCAAAATATTAGTATGAAATTAAGTATCTAATGTAGTATCATTTTCTAATAATCTCGTACTTGAAAGAATCTCTGCCAAGCTCATGAATCACTGCTGTTTCCTCACTTTAAATGTCAGCTGGGAAGCCAACATCTATGTGACATACTTTGTTTCTCAAAAATGGTGGAAACAGTAAAATGTTACATAGGTAGAATCAACTAGACGCACACCATGAACTCCTGTTTCAAAAAGCTTTCCATATGACTTTGCTTTGTGCACAAGTTTTGATTTGATTATTGTGGTGAGTTGATGCTCCTGGTATAACCAGTTCTATGCCTGGTGATAGTACTGAACCACTGTTTAAAACATCAAAGTAAAATCAAATAAATGCAGTTTTAAAGACTCCCCCTCCCCCATAAAATTACAAATACTCCACAAATCCTAACTTGATTATCAAGATAATTCAGAAACAATGGACTGCTCTGTTCCAGAATTTTCAGTGGTGAACTCATCTACCCATTTTTCTGTAAGACTAATAGCATTCTAATAACATATATAAATATGATATAGCATACATCAATGTAGTATCTTAACATATGTAAGTTGGAATTGCTTATCTTCTTACAGTATTTGTCTAATTGCCTCTCGGATCTGTTTTTTCTTTTCTCTAGAGTTCCTAACTTCTATCAGCTGCCTTTTCTCCTCCTATTTACATTCAATAAGAACATTATTTACCTGTGGCTCTGCTATTGGCAAGTCAATGAATATGTCTGAAAAGCATTTTGTAGTTTATCTGCATTTATAGCGGTCTCTACTACAAATCAACTAGAATCCACATTGATTAAGACCACATAACACAACATTCAACACAATAAACCTACTGATAGGCGAGGTAACATTAACTAAAATTGTTTCATGTTGTTCTTATTGCCACATTCTGGCTGTTTCAGTGTTGACCAGGCAGACAATTGTATTTGCCTGTAAAGTACAGGAGAGATCTGATTTATCTTCTGACCATTTTCTGAAGTCACCTACAGAACCTATTGGTAACAAAGTTGCAAAGTAAAGATTTGAAAAATTAGTGGAAGCAAACAAAAAACTTACAGTAGTAAAAATGCACATTGTTCATATCTAAACTGCGTTTATTAGACAATCATTTTCATTTGTGTGAGGAACACATTTTTGAGACAAATCTCCTGATTAGACTAGAGTTTGTTGCTGTCCTCAGTAGCATGTTCTAGTCAGCATATTTACCCTACAGTGGTTTGTTTCCAGAAAGAAGAGCTCTCGTTTCTCATAGAATCCCCTGGGAACTGTCTATTCCACAGTTCCAAATGCCTAACTACTTTTTCTCCATCTCCATGACTATTATTTTTATATGCGTACAGGCTCTAGTCAAGGAGAATCTGAGACAAAGAGTTAAACTAATGATAAAAAGAATACACCTAATCTGTACAAGCCTTGAACCTTTACATCAGCAGTAACATCATATATTACAGACCCACATTCCAGATGAGTAACAAGCACTTGATTTCATGGAATAGGCCTCTTCTTCTACTGTACAACCAGAAGCATCTTTGAAAGAATGCTGAGAGATCAATGGAAGATAACAAAAAACATCTGTTCTAATTCTCTGTGCAATGCCTTTTGCCTCATCAAATCATATATAAAAGCATTCATGTACCAATCCATTTAATTATTTAGCTATCTAAAAAGCTTCTCATAAAATTTGCCCTAAAATTGTATTTTCCTTCTGTTTCTTAGAATACTTTAAAGGTTCCAGGGAAGTCTCAATAATCAGGTAACAAAAAGGTTCTCGTTTTCTCCACAGCATTTCTTCACAATTCTTTTTTTTCCCCCTTAAAACAGCCCTCCCACCGTTTGCAACCTGTTGTTTGTTCGTACAAAGCCTTTGTTAAAGGTCAGGATGAAATTCGAAGGCATTGTTATTAAACAAAGTGAAGTATTGCCTAATTTTCATGATCTAAATTCTTTCATTATTTACTACTACCTTACAATCAAAGGGGGCAGAATTATTCATGATAATGGAGTACATTATGGAAGTCATCTTTCAACCGCTTAAACTAATTTAAGCTTGATTATTTGCCTTGCAACAGTTTGCACACACTCCTAGGAAAGATTAACTGTGATTTGCCCATCTACACTTTCTAAAGCCTGAACTGCATCTTCCTGTCACTGCAATTCTGGATTTGCTGTGTTCCTATGAATAAAACAGATAATTCCAGGTCCTAGCGTCCAAATGTACCCTGCAGAAGGATACATTTAAATACTGAGTTTTAAAAGACCTCCTATAACTTGCAAGATGGATAAAAGCTAAAAAACTTCAAAAATCCTTTCCTAAAGAAGCTCATTCAGACAAATTGGACTTCTCATGTACGTGAGCCTTCTGATGTAAGAACTGAAAACAATTGTTGATGCATTCAATCACGATTTTCCAATGTGTTTTGTGATTTTGAAGAAACATTCCTGTTTACATGCAAATTTTACCTGACAACATAGCCCTTTTTTGTGGGTTTTGGTGTACTTTTGTATTTGTTTTTTTTTTTTTTCTGAAAAAGCTTAAGCAAATTAAATTGAATTGCTGCACTTGAGTCTTCATTCTGTATACAACAAGCATGTATTAAGAGTCAAGTTTTATGGGCACATCAAGATTCGATGTGGTCAGATTTATTTTGGCATGACAGAGTAATCTCCACCGATTTTGGAAGCTGGCATTAAGCCATAGGGAAGATCCACTGCTGTAGTAAACAATGCAACATGAAGAAACTACTTGCATATTTAAATCCAACTATTCCTAGGTAACTAGTAAATAAAGGCTGTTAGATCCTACCTGGAGATACACAAACGTGATACTTTTCTGTTTTCTCACTCTCATCTCCACTAAAGCCATGTGAAATTGTTCTAGGTCTCCAATTAAAATTCCTCAAAGAAAACAATGACTGGGAGTAAGACACTCTCAGCAGCAATTAGTGTCTCAATGTTAACGAGGGCTCAGTCTTGGAATAAGCATGAAGAAATGCATCCTGAGACACAACCAGCGAGAACAAAGAACGGCAAAATCCGACATCAGAGCTGAAGGCATCTGAAAGAACGCTTTCACCAATACGCATGACCTTGACATCAAAGGCATCTCATTTCCCTGTATTTTATGTTAAATTAGTCCCTAAATGAGACCTATGAGACCTGCTTAATAAATTACTCACCACCATAGAGTGCTGAAAGCTTAAAAAATTGTGTCATTTCCTTGAAAATATCTATTAACATTTTCAGGGAGAAAAACCATCCTCCAGGTCTTTCACTTATATGTACAGGAAAAGTTACTACAGGAATCATCAGGCGAGAACATACACTTATTGACTTGAAATAGAGATTTGTCATCCTGGCTCCCCCCCCCCACACACACACTCCAAAATCAACCTAAAGAGATGATTCTTTTGAAAAGCCACTGAAAAAAGAAAAAAATCTTAATTCTTAATGCAGCAAGGAAAGTCATTTCATTGCAGAGAATTCCTCCAGAATCTCCCCTTCAGCTTAAAATAAGCTATGAAAATAACACTCTGCTTGGGATGGGAAATTGGCTTTAGTAAAGTCTTTACAAAAAATATTAGAAAAATAAGTGATACTAGTATTGCTTTGTATTTGCAGGATGTCTCATACTGACTCAAAGGTACGTTGCTCTCAGGACTTGCAAGTGACAGTGGTAGAAAGAGCAGTAAAATACTGCAAAAGCTACTCTAGATTTGGAGACTATTGGCCAATAAAATTTGCCTGGATCAAAAAGATCCACTTAGATATTAAAACAAATCTAAGTGATATCTGTGCATTTGTGAGCTTTATTTTGAGGTCCTACTCAACAGGTGTGGATTTGTTTCATCACCATCAAACCACTTCTGAATCAGCCATCTACTGCAAGTCCTAATGTTGCTTTCTCTCCTTACAACCTGTACCACACTGCCCATGTCTCACACATCTAGAAACACAGATGAAACAGAAATAAAGTGTGCGTGGTTTGGGCGTGGGGGTGTTGGAAGGTCCTTCACAGCATATTTTTTCTCTTCGACAAAACTGAGTGCCTATCATAACGGGAAAAATAAACTCTAACAAAACCAAGATGAACAAACCTTCTGTACGGGGTTTTTGGAATATTTTTCTCTCTGTTGAGAGATTAAATAATCTGTGCTTCACAGTTTTAAAGTCAAGTGTTTTGGGATGTATAGGTTACCTTTGCACTAAAATTGTCAGCTCTGGAAAGGATTTAAAAGCTCCGGGCAAACAGATCCTACGCAGTAAGACAGAACTGGCAGCATTGTACCTACTGTGTGCCAATATGACAACATCAGCCAGTGAGTCAGCCATAGGCCTCTGTGTTCCCTGGCATGCTAGGAGGGAGAAAATAAACACAGAACAACAACAGTTTTTACTGCTACTACATGGTGATCAGTGATCTAACACTGCCTTCACACTCAAAGTAGTTACATCAGGAGTATCTCAAGTCCTACATTAGTTTTCTTGTGTTTTCTTACTTCATCTTCCCTTGTGCAAAGCAGAGCCAAAGAAAGTTCCTACATGGTTTATAAATTCAGCACAGCCAGCACAGGCTAATGCAATAAAGTCAGTGGCACAGTGTCACTTGTCACTTTCAGAGCATGAGATGAAATGATGCCATCTGTGAGAGAAAATAAAATGGGGAAGTGAGTCATCGCATGCTCTGGTAAAACACTGGAGCTGGAGAGAAAATGATGGAGGAAGGGGAATCAGAAAGCTCAGCTCCAGTGATTACCTCTTAACTCATACAAAGATAGCTTGTTTCAGTCTATACAAGTGTCACCTCACAAACCTGTTACACACACCTGCACTTTTGTGGTAGTTTTATTACATCAACTAAACAACCTGCATTTTTACAGCTGTGTTTACCTGAAGGCTCTGTGGTAGCAGGGCCAATGATACAGGTTGAGAATTAAAAAGTATTCGGCAAGTTCAAATCAGCGTGAACATATAATAGAGCATTACCTGGTATTCAACTCACTACTAAATGTCCTACTGAATAAGCACTGAATAAAATCAGTTCTTTGCTACCTGCAGGTTTTCTACACCTGAATCACCTTGTATGAAGTTCTGCCCCAAGTGAAAACCAAACACAATTCCTGTAACTCAGAAGAGTTTAAAAGGTCTCCAAATTCTATTCGCCATTTTTCTTTTGGGCAATCCAGTTTTATGTCGGGAAACAAACAATTCCTGATATCCAACGCGTGGTATAAAACAGGATTTCATTACTACAGAGGGAAGCACAGTTTGTTTTAACTAACATCTAAAAGCATGCTGTCACACACGGTTCAGCTTGTCTGCAGACACTGCATTGGCATGGTGTTGTTCTTGGTTTACAGCCAACAGAAAGTTGCAGCCACTACAGGAGGCATCAGCAGTCTACTCGTTGCAAATGTGCTGCGGTGTCAGCATTCCACCTCAGAACACAATGCAGAACAGCGGCAGTTACAGAGCCCACGTTCTGGTTCCGTGTTACCGCCATCTGGGGCATTTTGGGTTCCCGGAGGGGAGGGCTGGCATCCCCGGAGGGCACAAAGAGGAAGCGGGGTGGGAGCTCGGACCAGACCCAGCCGCTCTGCCTCGGGCCGTTTGAGGTCGCTGCAGAGAAAAGCGCGTGCTTCCCTCGCCCTGCCGTGGTCTGACTCCTGCTTTGGGTGCTCCCGTCTCTCTGCTTTTGTTTGATTTGGTTTCGTTTAGTAAATTCCTGTTCCTAAACCGTTGCCATTGTGTGTTCTCTTTGTTAAAGCGATCTGCTCGCTCTCTGCCCGGCCGGGTCACGCAACAAGCACCTTCTTTGATTCTTTTCTCCTCGCTCCTTGGTCTCTCCTTATTTTTCTTTTTGCCGGGCTCGTCCCCCTCCCCACGACCCCCCCCTCAGGTCATGGACTGCTGTCTAGGGATAACCCCATCACAACCCCGTGTGATGGTTACTTATGAAGGGTTTTCATTCCTACGTTGCTCACCAATAAGTGTAAAAAACAGATCACAATCCTAAACTACAGGGCGTTCGTAGCAAAATCTTACCAGCTTCCAGGAATACAGAAGAATGCTTGCACAACTGTCACTCAACCATTTTGTAATATAGTTTTAATTTATACATTCACATCAGGTGATCACGTACCGTAAAATCAGTTTCTGCTTGTTGCACAGATATTTTATGATTCACTCAACAGCATAAATAGGAATCAGATTACTGAGCCCTTGTGATCAACTTTGGTATCATCACCACAGTTACAGAAGGGTTGCTGGTACTCAGCTAAGCCAGAGCCAGGTGTGTTCCACACTGCAAAGGAATAGCCGGCTGAAATCCCTGCAGTGGAGAGGAGCTGACATCACCTGGTGAGCCGCAACCTGTTCACTTGCAGATAACGTCATTTTTGAGTGATGCCAACCTCTTTTCAACTTCAGATTAAGTGTCAAAGAAACCAGAAATAACTGTCCTCTCTACCCAAGATATCATCAGTTAAATGTCCCTTTTCAATGGCATTGTAAGCCCAGGTTGGATAGCCAAATAACTCAACAGAAGTCAAGGTAAAAAACAGGGAGAAGAGAGAAAAAGCAATCACGTAGGGAAAGTACTGACAAATTACAAGTTACCTGGACCTGCATGATCAGCTCCAAGCAGCCAGAAGTGAAGACAATGTGGAAGATATATAAATAATTTCAAAGAAATTCTGAAATACATTAGGAAATGCCAGAAGACAAAGATCAAAATGAAGATAGAATAAAATTTATTACCAGTAAGACTGTAGCAGAGTATAACATTTCCAGAGAAGGCATACAGGTATGCTCATTTCAGAAGCAAAACACTAATCATTGTTGGTCATAACAACCCCAGGCATGGTCATAACAACCCCAGGCAACCCTACAGGCTTGGGGAGGTGTGGCTGGAAAGCTCCCAGACGGAAAGGGACCTTGGTGTGCTGATGGACAGTCGGCTGAATATGAGCCAGCAGTGTGCCCAGGTGGCCAAGAAGGCCAATGGCATCCTGGCTTGTATCAGGAATGGTGTGGTGAGCAGGACTAAGGAAGTCATCCTGCCCCTGTACTCGGCATTGGTGAGGCCTCACCTCGAGTACTGTGTCCAGTTTTGGGCACCTCAGCACAAGAAGGACATGGAGGTACTGGAGCAGGTCCAGAGAAGGGCAACGAGGCTCGTTAAGGGCTTGGAGAATCAGCCCTACGAGGAGAGACTAAGGAAGCTGGGGCTGTTTAGTATGAGGAAGAGGAGGCTGAGGGGAGACCTTATTGCTGTCTTCCAGTACCTGAAAGGTTCTTACAGTGAGAGTGGGGCAGGTCTCTTCTCATTAGTGACATGTGACAGGACGAGGGGAAATGGCCTCAAGTTGCGCCAGGGCAAGTTTAGGTTGGATATTAGAAAGAACTTCTTTACAGAAAGGGTGGTTAGGTACTGGAATGGGCTCCCCAAGGAGGTGGTTGAATCACCATCCCTGGATGTGTTTAAGAGCCGCTTGGATGTGGTACTCAGGGATATGATTTAGCAGAGGTTTGTTGTTGTGGTATTGTTTTGTGGTTGTTTTTTAAGAGATAGGCTACTGGTTAGGCTGCGGTTGGACTTGATGATCTTCAAGGTCTTTTCCAACCTGAGTAATTCTATGATTCTATGATTCTATGATTCTAATCAACTGGACAATTAAATAAGGTAGGTTAGTGGTTAGAAAGCCCTAGATTTTAATATATACTTGAAATTATTGATGTTCACTTCTCCTCAAAAAAGTCCCCCAATGTCTTCCCTAAATATACTTAGAATATGATTAAATTTATTACCAGACTCTTTACATTTATTAACGGAAGAATCAGACTCATGGTAGCTGTGCATAAAGAACACAGGCAGTGAAACCAGTGCCTGAGCTAGAGGCTTTTACAATCACATTTTCCTAAGCTTTTTCTGTTTATATTCATTGTTTTCTTCTTATCTACAGGAATCGCCTTGGTGACAGACTAGGGCAGCATTACTCTGTTCTGTGCAGTCCACACCCATCTTTCTTCTCTTCCGGCTGCCCACACTGCCTGTGCTATGTGCTCTGCAAACTTTTCTTAATCCACACCATCTGTACATCTAAATGCCAGGTCTATGCATTCATCTGGCAAGTCCTCTTACAGATATACCTAAAAAGCCAATTCTGCAGCTCCAGGTTTCTGCAAATCCTGTGACATTTAAGTCAGCTGAGAGCACATGAGTGAAGTCCACTTAATATGGTAACTACTGCATGAAACTGACCTCAATTTTATTTTAGATATTTCCAGCAAGATTCTAAAACCCGAACTCTCACCTAAACCAGTGTGCCTGTCAGTGCCCTCACAAAGACTAAATACTGATACCTCTGCCCTGTCATAGTGAACTTCAGTAAGTTTCATCTTGGAATTTGTTAAAACCTACCATTTCAGCCAAATAGGTTTGCTGAAAATCATGCAAGCTGCGGCAGGGAGAAAAACTGTTAATGAAGAACACGGTATTTGAGCTACCAGAATCCTGATGTATTTCAGACTCTCATGCCCTATCTGGGTCAGTTGCATGGCAGTGCGTCAGTAAACATTCACTTTCATGTCTCTATTAAAATAAATAAATAAATAAGTGTTGCTCACCAGCATTAAACACACAGAGCAGCGTCAGAAGCACTGCACCTGCTATCCCTACCACCATGGTCAGTACTCCAACCTGACTGACTACCCTACTGCCCGGTTTGAGGGAATGATTTTCTAAGCAGATGGTTACAACTGTTAAATAGATAAATTACAGCCAGCAGAAAGCATGGATATTGGGATCGCCGCCATGGTGAAAAATTGAATAGTCAGGAAACAGTATAATATGTTAATTAACACACTATTAAGAAACAAACAAAAAACAAAAAAACACATATTTTTAGAGTCCAATCTGCCTTGTAAGGAAAGCAAACTAAGTTTCCTTTCTTATGCCTGAAGGTTTGCAATCACTGAGTTTCTGAGCTTTATTTTTTCACATTAGTCTTCTGGTTCCAAATATAACCTTCTCTCTGGCAGCAAAGACAGCAAAACATTTGTTCCTTCTCAGTACAGCTGCAACCATTTGGATTTTTTTTAAAAAAGAAGGTATTGGAGATCCAACACTTCTCTATCACACTGATTTTTCCAAGGTAAAATGGATGGTGATTTTTTTTTTTCCTTTCCTTTCGAGGGGGAAAATTAGGAGCAAAAATATATTTCCTGTGTCTCCTTTTTCAATTCTCACCCCTCCAAACTGGTAGATGACATCTGATTAAACTGCAGACTAACGCGTTATGAAGCTGTTCTAATGTATGCTCCTATAAAACTATGTCTTTCGTCTTTTTCCTCTCTAACATGCAAATATAGCGCGTACCACCTCCCTTCCTTCTGCACAACAAATGCAGGACATCCATGATGCAGAAAATAGAAATCACCTGAATTACTCATCAAGAGAAAAAAAAAAAAAACATTTTCATATGAAAGTACACTGTAGTACTTAAAGGCACAGCAAGAACAAATGTTATCAACAGCAGATAAGAGCTAACTAAATCCCAAAACATGTAATTGCATTTAAACATGAAGACAACACTGGAGAGTTTGTTGTGGTCTTTTATGTAGAATCTCTGAAGTCACACTAAGCAAATACATTCCCTTTTCCAAGGGAAAAGAAGCCAAAACATTAGAGGTGGTACAGCAAGTTAGAAATGAAATATCACTTGAAAGAAAGAAGTGAACGAAACTGTATCACGAACTACCAACAGGGCAATACTAGTTCTAGGCTAAAGGTTAGGCTGCGGTTGGACTTGATGATCTTCAAGGTCATTTCCAACCTGGGTAATTCTATGATTCTATGATTCTAAAGTGCTGCCTATGCCAAAAATGTGAACAATTTGAAGTTAAAGCTCTTCCACCTTCTAACAGGAGTTTGTATTTTTATACAGAGTAACAAAGCCAGAACACATATTAGAATGGGAACATAGTGCATACATAGACACATTCAAGCATTGGCAGAAAATATAAGTTAAAGAGGAAACAAACATACACGTTTACTAATGTTTCATGCAGTTTTCCTGTCACATCATCATGCTACTTCGAAAAAACTTCAAATCCTGAAGGCCTCTCCTCACCTTAAACAACACAGTATTCTGACAGTGCCACAAACATGCTGAATAGAGGACCCCATCCTTCCACTGAGTAGAAACCTGTGGTGTGTTCTTCCTTCAATTTACAGTTCAATTTACATTTTGCCTTTGTTTTTGCTAGATCACATTGTAGGCAAAAGATACAAAATGTAGGTATCACAGCTGCTTTCATGTAGGATTGGATTCCTATTCTGTAATTACATTACATCATTAGTATACTCGGGAAACGACATTATTACTAATGCACATTATGTGCTACAAAGTGATAAGCAAAATCAAACTTTACAACAAGCTCTGCATCCTTTCCAACTTTACTGCATTGATGTTATTTACTCAACTGTTCATCACCCTCTGTGAAGTCCTATTGCTTCATTAAAATTAAGTTATTCTACTGTTTGACAACTTCATACAGTTAAGAATACAGTTATGACCTTTTCCCTGGTCTCTTTTCTTCAATTACTGTTTTTTGATAGCTCTATGTCATGGTACGTTTCTCAAAATTATTGTATAATTTGCACAATTCAAATCACTCTGCTTTTTGACCTTGCTCCATGCCCCACAGTAGGAACACACTACAAATCTCTATAATCATATTCTGTTCATATTCTGAAATGAAAGAAGTCAAATGTATGCAAATAGCGCTAAAATCTGCAGAGTCCTCAAAGCAACTGCTCCATCTCCTGATTACTTTCACTTCTTTACTTGCACCCATCCCTGTCCCCCAGCACCACACATGTTCCTGTGACCCTGTCCCCCACTACATTATCAGGCACCTAATGACAGTGTCAGTGCTCATCCAGTTCTACCCCAGCTTGCTGTCAACAGGATTGCTAGTAATAGCAAACTTACTAGTTTTTCAAGCTCCTCAGAATTAAATCTAATCCATCATGTAAGAAATTTCTACAGAAAACCCACATTGCTGAGGCAACAGTCTCTCACATCCTCATTTTCAGTTAGGTTTACCTTGGGCAGAAATCTCTTACTGCTATAATTACTGACAGGTTCTTTGCAGTCTAAGCTGAGGCTCTTGAGTGAAAATATCTTGTTTACTAAGCAAATAAGTTCTTAAAGTCAGATTCTGCATCCTCAGTATTGACTTAGTAAAAAGCAGATCAAAAAGTAGCAGTTTCTACCTTCTGTGCATGCCATAACACATTAAGTGTATTGAAATAAAATACATTTTCATACAAAAAACGCAGCAACTTATCTTCAGATGTCATGCTACTATTTTTAGACAACAATAACCATTCTCCTTCAAAACAATAAAACTAAACGTAATTTTTTTCTAAAAACAGATCTGAATTGTTAATTTCATTCTGTTTAAATAACAGATACTTCATTGTAGTTTTGTACAGAAGTCCAGTTTTACTATTTGAAATACCAAACCAGGTTGTCAGACATGAACGACCTAACCAAAGAGGTCAAGAGGTGGAGAGAGATGATAATTTGACTATGGTATAGACTAGTAGAGATTAACACTGAGTCGAATACGCAGCATTATGTGAGTATAAAGTAATACCACTAAAATATGATCATGCTATATATTGCAGATGTTAATGAGAATATAACCACATCAAAAGAATATTTTCTGTTTCCAAGAGATAAACATTTCAAGCTTTGTTTTCAATACAGGATTCTGCGTGGCAGACAGGACTAACAATGCCATCCAAAGACAAGTTGTTTCTTTGTCAGGTTGGTTTTTTGTTTGTTTGTTTTTTTACATAGATAGATAGATAGAATGACTAGCTAAGGAGTAATTATCATCTACATAATAAACAGAAAATAAGGTGAATAATAAATTTTATACTTATTAAAACTAGTCCAATATGCTCTAATTGAACAAATTACTTTCCTCAAGGGTTTCTCCAGTGCAAATTCTTGAATGAGTATCAGAAATACGAAATGCATCCATATCACCAGAGAGCACGTTCTTCCTCTGGTATCATTGCACAACTCTGACTGTTTGAGAAACCTCCACACTGTCCCAAGAAGGACAAACTGTACCAAACAAATAACAGTTGCTTAAAAAATGCATTTATTTTTGTACTAAAATGTCATTAAGCATCTATGACCAGATCAGCTCCATAGAGCTCCACAGGACCCATTAAGTAACCTTCTTCCAACAAAAAAGCAAGTAACCTCATAACAAGCTAAATACACTAACAAAATAGCTCCCAAGCACAGAGAATCAATTCACTGGAATGTTTTCAGAAATGTGAGTTATCTGGGCATGATTGCCACGCAGAGCTGGATTAAACTGTGCTCATTTGGGCAAGATCACTTTGGAAAAAAAGTCAATATTATTTGTTTCTAAATCAAAACAAGCATATCCAGAACAAGCATTGCTTTTACTTAAACTGCTAACATAACAGGTTGAGCATTTTAGAACAATTGGCTAACATCCAGTGTTAAATTATCCAAACTGTTAACACAGATTTGTACTGGCATAACTTAACAACTGTATTTTCCACAGATGCTTTTAACCACGGAAAGAGGTGTCTGGGGCACCACAGATATCAGTGTGTTGTGTTTACTACTGTGTCCATGTTTCCATCTCGATGACAAGGAGCATGCCTCCTTGATCGTTCCCACTACAGGATACACAATGGTTTACATCTTGAAATGATCGCAGTGTATCATCTGCAAATGATCTAACCCAGATTCCATTTGGATGAAATGAAGCCAGAAGATGAGTACAAGGAATATACCTGATGTGTACTAAACCACTATGAGGGTTTTTTGTGTTTGTTTTTAGATTTTACAGAACAAGATTAGAACTATTTTCAAGTAAACATTTCCTTCCCACCCTGTAAATTAACTCACTCTATAGTCACCACCATAGTTGCTGACAGTCACATAGCCAAACTTTGATTGCACTCTGGAACTTCTCCAGGATTTACTTTATGAGAATCTTGGCACAACTTCTAAACAACAACAACAAGAAAATCAAGCCTGCTTCAGCCATCTGGGTGGACTGCAGCAGTACGTCAAAAATTGATGCTAATGTAGTTAAGAAGAACTGAATTGTTTGCAATAAATCTGCTTCATTCACTAACCTTATGTTGCTAAGAAAAGGTTTTATTATATTACTCCTACTTACTGCACAAAATCCACATTTGCATGGAGGATTATCCAAAGCAGTGAAACTATTTTGCACCTTTGTGCCAACATATGCTTCTGCTATGACTATATTTTTTCCACACTTAAGTGCCCCACAGTGGGAAAGAAAGCTTTATTCTTTGAATTACAAACACAACTTCAGTATTTCTTCAGTAAATAGCCACCTTTTTTCATTGATGTTTTTGGGAAATGGTTACATATTTTTCTTCCTTTAAGAGAGGTCAAAATGCTTATCTGTTATAGCCAAAACAATTCAAATTGGGTTAAAATTGCAACATTGAGATTATTCCTGTTCCTCATCTGAGATTGTGGAGCTATCCATAAGTCCCAAGTGTCTTCCTTGTCAGGCTGAAGCATAAATCCCGATAACTTGAAGTCATAAGCTGATCCTTTTCCAAAATACCCCAGGCCCACCTCTTGTATTTCCACAAGAACAAATACAGTCTTAAAGAACGCCCTTCAAAATACTTCCAGTTTAGAGGCATTTTTATGACTTATAAGAAACTTCAGTTACAGTGACCTTAATATTTTTCTGGGTTTTTATTTTGTGTTGTTGCTTCCATAGCAAAACATGGCCTGCTCTCTTTGCTTGGGAAAATATATAAAATCAGTTCTCTCTCATCAGTAATGTAGCATTATTCATGCTTTTCCATTCTGTGCGTGTTGCATGAGTTTCATCAAATTAACTTTTCATCACAAGGATTTTTATTATGTTTACAGTTTCTGAAACAGTAACAGTTCAACTTCTGACTGATGTTTGCTGTTGAAGTGTTGATATTTCAGTTTAATAGGCCCATCAGTTCTAAAGTGTATAACGTATCAGAATAAGACTTCAAGATTCATATTTTAGTACTTCCTGGCTTTGTGTAGTATTTTTTTAATTTGAAAACAAGTGTAGTGGTTCAGAGATCAGTATTCAGTGTGAACTTTTGAGAAGTGGAAGACTATAACACTGTTTTTTCAATAGGAATATGATAACTCTTTCACTACTTTGTTATCTTGGGTGATATTACTCCAATCATTAGCAAAAAGGATATTTCAGTTGATGGTAGCTAATATAGGACTGTTTCACTGTTCACTGTGATGAACTTCAAGATAATTTCATCAGTATTTTTCTGGCACCAGAAGGGATAAAACACTTTTTCAGGCTCTCTTAGTGCAATAAACTACAATCATTCTTATCTTCATAAAGCTCAAACGTGCTTCTTTTCCCTTACCTGTCCAAATGACTCCCTCTCTCCCTGTATCTGGCACTTGTCCCTGCTGACCCTCGCTGCAGGAAAGAAAATTGCAACGTATGATTATATTTGCAGGTTCAGTAGAATACCAATGCAAGCATTCCGTACCCACGTCATACTTAGATGGCAAAAACCGAACCCTCTCCTAAACCACTCTGGACAACCTAAAGAAGTATATCCAACTTCAAAAAATCCTTCAGCCTACAGCTGTCACAGATCTGTCCTCCCTCACTTCATCAGTGCTGGCAGTGCTGCTGCCATTGGCAGTGATATTCCTACGGTCCCTGAAAGCAGTTCTCTAGCAGTTCACATCACTTAAATGCTAATTTAAAAGCCCCATCACATTAGAAGAAGCACATGCTGAAAGTTTTCATTTATCCACTGTTCTCACAATAATACTTCTTCAGAAAAAAAAGAGACTTTTCCTCAGAGCATGCACTAGTAGCCATTTACATGTAATCTTGATTGCTCGGTAAAAAGCAGTCAGGGAAAAAACACCTAACAAATGAAAGAAACTCAGATTCTATGAAGAGAAAAGCAGCGATATGTTAGTGGAACTAAAGTTACGAAACCCCAGATGGTAAATTTCTGAGGAAAAAATGGCTGCCTTCCAGTTGCAAGCATAATCTCTGAAACAAATGCCCACATATCTCTGCAGCTTTATTACTCTCTGTTGTTATTGTTGTTGTTTTTTAAAGGTTTCTTCAAACATTCAGTTCAAATTGAGCCATTTTCCTATAACGTGTAGTTACCTGTCAGGAGATAATTTACAATTTTATACCTGTCTAGCTTCACAATTCCACTGCTTAAATGCAAATATAATCTAATGGCTTCAATTTCATGAAGCTTTTGAAAGCAATATCTAATCTCAGCCAACATGGAATTTTCTATATGGCATTTTTATTTTATCTTCCTCCAAATGTTTCATCACTTTTTTTTTTTTTTTCCCCCAAGGTGGTTTTGTACCTTGCTTCTGCCTGCTTGGTTTTTTCTGTTTTTTTTTTTTTTTTGTTGTTGTATTTTTTGTTGTTGGTGGGGTTTTTTTTGTTTTTTGTTTTTGTTTTTTGTTTTTTTTTTAACAAGAAATTTCAAGAAATGAGAAGGCTTCAGAAATGCTGTAAGATTTGTCTTTCTGAATCAGTAACTTTTTTTCAGTCATCTTTTTCCAACAGAAACAAGAGATATGAGTTACATTCTGCCATTAAAATATAAGTTTTGTCTTTACATTACTTAATGCTTCCACGCTATTTCAAATACTTTAACTCTTCCAACATGGAGAGAAACAATTTCCTTTATTTCACTACTTTTCCCTCCATAAAATAAGTACTTATGTTGATATGCTGCAGGATCCCTCTAAGAAAACTTTAAACTCACTGAAGCCAATGATATTTAATAATTGCACATTCTTTTCATATTTCTAGCATCAATTGTGTTCTACTGTATACTTGTCAAGTGTGTTCAGACATCAGACATTCAGTACTCCAAGTTCAGATTGATATTCCAAGATTGATATTCCAATATCAGATTGATATTCCAAGGTATTCCAATAATTCTCGCATTCTATGTGTTCAGCTACTGAAATCTGTGAAGAGCAACCTAATGAAAAAGACTGAGCTCGTTGGAATTGTTTCACAAGAAAGAAGTCCAGAGAAGTATGTAACTATCTAAATGCACAACAGGCTGCTGCTACAAAAAGGAGATCCATATACATCGCCTTTGCAGTTTATAGATAGCATTGGGTTAAACTGCAGCAGAAAATGTTTAGATTAGACAGTGCTCTACCTTAGTACCTTTCAATGCTAACTATAATCCAGTCCTCAGACAGAACATGGAAATGCTTTAACCTTTATTGGATATAAATAACAGCCACAGCCCTCTAAGAGAGAAAGCAAGTATTTTGAGCGTTGTTCACTGAAGTTTAGTTTTGACTGCACACTGCATGATTCTAGAAATAGGAATTAGGAACTCAGCCACAAATACACAAACGGTTAATTAAACTATCTAAGTGGAATAGTGAAATTCAAGATACCTCATCTCACTGTGACAATCAAAACAGCATCAATTAACTTTCAATCAAAGCAAAAATGGTTGTCCGGTGATGGGCCCTGCATTAATTGGAGAAATATGGTCCTTAGTGTACATCCTCCAGTTTCTGTAAGGAACAGTTTCATTATAGTGCTTTGCCCATTGCACATACTTTGAAATCAGATTAATTATAACGAACACCAATTGTGACAGTTCTCTTAAACAAATTTGCTTTCCAACTTTGATACATTCTTTCCACCTAAAAAGCTAAATACGAGCAATCAAGGCCAAAAAAAAATCATAATGGAATTTAAAGCAAGAAAGATAAATATAAAAACAGCTAAAACATGGTGAAAGCAATGTATCAGCCTCATTGCAACGGTCATTTAAAAAAAAAATAAATCACAGTAGTCCATATGAGAAATCATTTGAAAAGGTTCTTTTTTAGTAAATGTGTTTTTAAAAGTGTGCTCTTTTTCACTTGTTGAAAAACCTGGAAAGGCAAGTACAATTATGTAGCTTCCTTAAGAACTACGCCCAGTTATTTTTTTTTCCCTTTAACTGTGTGAGTAATTCTTTGGCAATAAGCCTTCAAAATTAAAAGGATGAACATTAAATTATGTGCAGAACAATTTAACAAAGACTGCTCAAGCAGCACACAGGAATACAAATCTGAAGTTAGAACTTTATTTGGTCTCAAGTTGTCAGATAACATTCTATCAATTGCTGAATCTGTAGGTGCTCTGCTTCTGAGTGCTTCATAAATGCCCCTTCCACGGATACGGATTCTCCCCATATTCAGATTACCATTTAGCAATTTAAAGAAAACTAATCTCTACAGGTTCTTAAATCATTTTAAACTCCAGACAGACAGCTTCCATAACAAGAATACAACCATTTACTAGAAGTCCATAGACAAAAAAGCCCAAGTCTGTTCTATTTTCCACTGCTGTCCGCATTCTATCACTGAAAAACAAATCCACTTCAGGGCTTTTACTGAGCAGACATAACAATAATTAAACAGTGGGCAAGAGAAAAAGTAAATAACTCAGCTTCAACAACAAAACATGAGAATGCTGATACATTCGTTTAGGCATTGCAAGCTTTCCACATGATATCATGAGGCTCCTCAAGAACATCAAAATACACCACCATGTGAATTGTATTGTGCACACTGACAAAATAGAAGTCACCTTGTAACAAAAAAAAACAACAGGATTGTCTTAAGCAGTGTTTTGAGCAGCTGCTCATTCACGAAACACAAAGATTTTGCTGCTTTTACACCCCTACAGAAAAGCTGTAACAGTGCCATCAAAATATAGCTGGAATGCAAGTACTTAAGGACAGTGTCACTCTAAGCTGTGCTAAGTAAAAATGGACTACTAACTAAGGATAGAAGTAGCCTAGAAGCATAGAAATTAACCCAGTTGTCCATCCTTAACTTCATTAGGAAGAGGTAGAAATTATTCAAGACAGAAATAATAACTGATCATTTGAAGACTTCTAAAAGAAAATTTGTGGAAAATTAGAGTTGTACATATTTAGTAGTAAGACACTTAAACACTTAAAACTTAAATGAACAATTATTTCTGATCTTGAAATAGCAAAGCTCTTTTATTCATACTAGCAGGGATCATTATAATAATGTTATAATGAGCCACCTGCAAACTTTCGGAAACTTTTTCACTTCTAGACATACTTATGAGTCCATTAATGCCAAGAAACCTGAAAGCTGGAGATTTCAGGAACATTACAACAGAATCAGTGAGCTTCCCACCTGTATAAAACTGTCTGTGAAGTCACACCATCACTAGGAGGGACAGGAGATCATTACGGAGTCAGGATGTTCATTGATGAACATGGAACACTTTGGTGCTCTCATTTGCTTGTATCATCTGTAATGCTAATTGGCTCCTGTCCTGGTAGACTCAAATGAATCTAAGTAATGAACATGGATACTGAATTACATTTCATTCATTTTGTAGGTAAAGCATTTAAGTCTTCATAACCAGCCCTGGAAATTCTTCTGCAGTTCCCAATTTAAAGAGAAAAAATCTCAAATCTAGCACTGATGAATCACACAATTTCACATTACTACTTTTTGCCTAAACCAATATTCACCCCTTCTTTGAATTTCACACAGAGCTGGTTTTACCTCCCTCCTGCCTTCCCGCCCTCCCTACTTTATTAGAGAAGTATTTGGAATAGATCAAACTCTCCGTGGTTCTGCAGAGCAGGGATAAGGGTGGATAACACCAGTGCTCCCTGTAAAACTGTGAGACAGTTGAAAGTTTGCAAAAGTAGCAGTCCACCTGCTGTCATCAGAACAAGGGAAAAAAAAGAAAAGAACACCAAGAACAAAAAATAAAGTTCACATTATTTCTCAAATGATGACAAAATGTTTTCAATGTAAATAGGGTTGGAATGGCATTTTGATATTTATGGTAATGCCCAAGATGAAAAACCCTGCACGAAGTGGCAGGTGCAATAAGAATACGTGTGTCAGGAGACAAGTGCAGGAGCCCAGGTCACAGGGAGCATCCGTCTGTGTTGTTGAGGGTCTATGGACTGCTAAGAGCAGAGAGAGTTTCTACAGGAATTATGTTTATGCAGGATAATGGTAACTTTAGATGCAGGAACAGGTGAGGAGAAAAAACTAACTGCTGTGTGCTTGCCTGATCTCACAGGTGACATTTTAGGCACCTGAATCATTCCCACAAAAACAAAAACAACAAAAAATATGAGCGAAAGAAAAAAGTCCACGGGGCCAGCCATCAGAAGACTGCATTTTTCAGAGACAGACAATTCGATGATTATGTGTCCCTTTCTCCACGGTGGTAGACTGGGCTTTGAGAAATATGAAATTCAAGTTTAAATGGACTCATCTATTAACCATACAGCAGCTGACCTAGCTATCTCTAAGCTGTTGCACTTCATGTCTTCAAGAGTTTTGTACCATGCAGAATAACAGCTCCCAACTTCTCTAACACCCACTGAAAATGAAAAAGGAATTTTTAAGAACTTGCAATTTTGTTGAATCCTTCTGCAAATCCACCTACCTACAGAAAAGAAATTATAATACAGAAATAACTTAATAATATCATAATTAAAACGCAGATCAAATAGCAGCATATTCAGAGAGTGCATTTATGTGAAATGAAGCAACAACTCTTCATTTACTTGGGGAGAATAAAACACCACCCCCACCAAAAAAAAAAAAAAAAAAAAAAAAAAAAAAAAAAAAAAAAAAGATTACACTAAAATGCATGAGGATCTCTTTACATACCAAGACTTAATTTCCATGTTATATTGTACTTGGTAAAGATGGGAGCTGTATAAACTATTTACAAGATTGCTATCATTTGCAGTCTGAGGGACAAAGTGTTCTCAGTTTAATGCAAATTCAAAATGTTTGAGATCTAAGTACCAAGGATCAATTTCATAATCTGTGTAAAGGACTAGATAGTGTTATTACATCTTCAACTCAGCGCGACCCTTTTTACACCACAATGTGCTTTTTTTTTTTTTTTTGCCTGAGTTCTCTCTTCTCTGCCCTTTAAAATCTCCTGAGTTTATAGGTAAATAATCTACAGCTCTTCTAGCAGCCACAGATTGTTATTCACCAGGATTTTAAGTACAAATAAACCTGGACAAGGAAATCATTCCAAACTGCTTGCAAGCACACTTTTGGTAGTTGTGCTTGGAAAAATGGCTTACTCAATAAAAACGACCACAATATAACTGCCTCGATATTTTAAATTCCTGCTTCCTGCAGGATATTTGCACAACTAGAAAATCATTATAGGTGTGTTAGCTTTATTGGATGTCCAGAGTCACAAAGTCCAGCTGAATCACTTTACAGTCCAGCTCAGTTTTAGAATTTTACTTGTGCACTTGTCTTTAGGGCTTGCAACATGATTGAACTAAATATTAAATAGGAAATTTCTAAGACATTTTGTGAATCAAAGATACAGATATGACCACACTAAGTCAATTTTTCTACCACTTTCAAAGGTATTTCTCAAGAAAAAGAAATGAATCCTTCATTTAAATATATATTTGAGTATGGAATTAACATAAAAGAAAATCAAAATTGTGGCAAAGTCCACCATTAAATATGAATCAAAGTTGCTTAAGAGATGAAAGAAAAATCCCCAGTCAACTTCATCTTTTATCAAGGCTAATTCAAATAGTGAGTTTAGCAGATCCACTTAAAAAAAAAGATTCCCACTACACAGAATAGTAGCAATCTTTAAAATATGGTATTGGCCTTTTAGGGTTTTGAGGGTATAGGCTGAATTATGTCTCCAGTACAGAAAAAGAAGCAGCTTGTTTATGCTGGTTTGCAGAAACTGGAGACTTCCTCATTGAAGGCCTATTCTTTCATGATGTTTGTGTCTTATGAAGATGACCTTAAATTGTTTGTGCATGTTAAATGAAGAAAAAATTTATTCAAATTACATTACAGCAATTAAATTGTATATTGTTGACATCCTTTGCAGCCAGCACTTCAGCCTCTTCCTCATGCGATCTCAATCCTTTATTTCCATACTACAGATTAAATACCTTGAAACAACTTCTAAAGAGGGAAGATTTATATTAGATGTCAGGGGAAGTTTCCCACCAAGAGGGTGGTGATGTGCTGGCACAGGCTGCCCAGAGAGTTTGTGGATGCCCCATCTGTGAAGGTGTTCAAGACAAGGTTGGATGGGGACCAGGGCAGCCTGATTTAGTGCTTTACCTATGGGCAACCCTATCTATGCAGAGGGTTTGGAACTTGATAATCCTTTAGGTCTCTTTCAACCCAAGCCATCCTGTGATTCTGACTCAGTGTGGCACATTTAATTTGGGATCAAGTAATCAGTGGTGACACATTTTCCTAATCTTGACTTTTCTTATGGTAAAAGACACATTCAGATTTCAGTGCTCTCACTGCTTAGCATGCACACTTTACAAAGAAACTAATTCCAACACACTTTGTCAAGGACTACTTTATTAACAAAATGAAGAGTCATCACATTGTTTGAGTTATGGGACTTGTAACATCAGTCATCTAAATTCAGCTAAGTGCTAGTGCAGATGAATCAGCATCTGCTGTCTCCACTTTTAGCCACCAGCACATCATTTAAGAAAAATTTTGATCTTCAGCCCAGCTTCAACATAGGCGATACTGTGAAAATAATTTCCTGATCATACAAAGTTTCAAGGTAGTACCCATACTGAAAGCACATTTTTCTTTCCCTTGCTCACATTAAAAGGTTGCAGAAACATAGAATGGCTTGAGTTGAAGGAACCTTAAAGATCACCCTGTTCCAACCCCTCTGCCATGGGCTGGCTGACCCCCACTTGATCGGGCTGCCCTAGGCCCCATACAATCTGGCCTTGAATAATTGAATAATTTAAACACTATTAAAGAGCAGGCTGATAGAAATGTTCAGCATGATCTGCCATATTAGGAGACTGTAAAAGCATTAAAAGTCTCATTATATTGTTACACCAAATAATTCATTCATTTGCACTTAATGTCTATTAGAAACCCAACAGCAAAATTATTCCACCATATGTAGGTTTTCTGCATCAAGTTTGCCTGATGCTGCTTTAACTTAGATAAACTACTTGCAGCTTATTGCTGAGCATTCCTATGTTGTACAGAAAAACACCAGGCCAACAAACTCATCAGATATATCCAGTGAACAAAACAAAAAGCTTGCAAGGAACATTTATCAGCCTAGAACTGTACTGAACATCGAATAATATAGGAGAACATACACTACATCCATTGATCGAATAGGAACTGTTGTTACGTGCCTAATCACTGTAAATTTGAACATTTTTCTTTCCCAGAGGGAGAGCAAAGCCTCAAAGAAATTTACTGGAAATGCATAATTTGAGGTCTAACATCATTAAGGTTTAGGGAATTAAGATAAAATCAGGGACAATAAATATCAAAATGAATCAGGCATACTATAGGGCCTAAATTCTTAGTTTATAACCTTTGGTTTAGAAATAACTGTTTTCTACAGTGTATGTACCAGCCTCATTTCCAAAAGCTGTGAAATGGAAAGATTAAGAAAAAGTGGTAATAAAAATCAAAATCATCTTATCTGTCTTTATATCTATTACTGCAGAACTTTCAAAGCATCACAAAGAAACAGCTGTTCTGTACTCCAGAAGTTTTAAATCCATGACTTGAGTGCTACAGCTTATAAGTTCCATAGTAGAATCCCCAGTTACTGCATATTAGGCTGTAAAAGCTCTAAAAATAAATGTGGAGATCAAAGAACCTGAAGTAATTTTATATCTGGATAACATTTTGTTCATTATACACGACTTCTTGGCTCCTTTTATCTGTAGTCTTTAACTGATCAATTTGGCCATGTCAGTAGACAGAACATTAATTGTTCCAAGACAGTATTATTTTCCATTTCATGAAGTGACTGGTATTGCTTTCTTTATTTCTATGGATAAGATAATGTATCCAGAAATATGGTTAATCCCAGGGTTAAAGTACTTAGTTCAGAAAAATGTTGCTAGTGTTAATCATGTTTTGAATGGTGAAGTCAGCCAAGAGGAAAGTTTTGATTATCATTCATTAGAAAAACAGTCTTGACGCAGTATTTTATCCTTTGCATAATATTTACTTGATATTTCAACTCCATTACAGTAACAAAGAGACTTGTATTCAAGTGGGTTCTTACAAACCCAGTCGAATTTAGCTATTTCAGAATACCACTACACAACAAGGCTTTAAAACTGCCTTAAACTGTTCATTAAGACGGACGAGCAGAGAGACAGGCATACAGGCATCTGTTCTATAACTATTAGATGCAAAGAAATATCATTTTCATTAAAAAAAAAACCCTAAAGTTAAGTAGTCTCTATTTCTTAAACAAACCAGTCTGGTTACAGCTGCCAGGAAAACTATAATCCTGAAGCTAAAGAGATTTCAGTGAATTAGTTCTGTTCTATACTGACAAAGAAAATTCTTGCTGCTCAGTAGTGTTTTAAAACCAAAAAACAAACCAAACAACTACAAAAAAAATGAACAAACAAAAAAACCCAACAAAAACCAAACCAAAACAAACAGAACCCAATCGAAATCTTAGATCTCCTGAAGTATAAACCATCTAACTCCAAAGGCTAAAGCATTCAGGATAATTAAAAACAGCAAAAACAGGTTTTTCACAGTCAAAAAGTGCCCTCAGCTTTGTTTATTCTCAGACTCACAAACCACTGTTCTGATTGAGAAGAAATTCCATCCTACATATTCAAAATATATAGTTTGCAGCGTTTATCTAACTCCTACATACACAAAGTGCTGCCATGACAACAACACTGGATGCTGGAAGTGAGTTAAATGGATCATGTTCTGCAGTTATATGCACTGTTCTGACATCCAAGGATGATCATTCCAACTTACATCTAATGACACATTTGCAACCCCGAGAAAAAAAACATCTGGAAGCATAAGGATGTTCTCTTCTTAGCCAGTTGCTGGCATGCTCATGATGTCAATTACTGGATCTGCTACCACTTGAGAATATCTTAGAGTTATGCATCTAATCTCTGTTAGCTTGCTCCAAACAATCCCAGAATGCGTACCAGTAGAACTAATGGTGTGGGCTCACAGGGGCAAGACTTAGGTTGCATATAAAATTTCTTGAGATTTTATCCTAATTTCTGACTGCTTCTCTGGGTTGTAGCCAGATCTTTCCAGCTTAGGAAAGGAAAATAAAAACCCAAAACAAAAGATCTTAATTTCTTATCTTTCCTCTTTTAAGCTTTTCTGATATGAAATGTTAGAGGTAAATATATTTAATAAAAGTAAGTCATGAAATTTTACAAGGTGAACAGTCCGCATATTAAGATGAACAGCTGAGTCAGTTAAACTTTGTGAGTCAACAGACCTATGGGAACAACAAAACAAACCCACACCCCAATCCCTACTCCCACAAAAAATAAAGCCCTGAAATTTTCCTGCTTGCATGCTTCCTATCCTAAAGCATCAGGATGTAAAAATTGCAGTAATAATGGGAGTTGGAAAGGACTGTTTGTCTTTGCCCTGACCTGGCAACAGCTTGGAGTAAACAAGTACATAGAGGGCTTCTTATCATGGAGTTTTTATACCTGCTCCTTAACTGCTGGCTGAAACCAAAGTATACGCCCTGTCTGAAAAGCTTGCTTACAGAAACAACCACCACCAGAAAATATGACCTTGGAACGTGGCTGCCACTTCCCTTATGCTGCAAATCAGTTTTTCTTGGCTAAAGCTAACTGATTCTTTACATCACAACATAAAGCTTTTAATCTCATTCAATCTTTTTTCCTAATTTGTATCAATTAATATAAACAAAGCCTTGGTTCAAAGTAATTTACAAACTAAAGTAGATTAAATTTTAAGGGCTAAACTATAAGTTTGCTCTATTGTAGTATAAAAAGGAGTAAAGGTCAGATGAAGTTTATTCAAATAAATTGTAATTGCATTATAACACCTTAAATGTTAACAGTTTCTGATAGGAAATAAATTTCCAGAGACACGATTTGGAGCCTGTGTTTTAGCAACTGTATAGCAAAACACCTTGCTATGATACTGTAAGCTATCTTCTCTTCTGGAGCTCTGGAAAGGTTGCATAGTTACCTGTTAGCTGCAACCTAACAGAGGTAAGTTTGGTTTTCAGAAATGTCAGATCTGGAAGGTGCCCCACTGGACCATTTAAATGCTACTCCTTCCGCAGGGATCCTTTTGATTTATTATTAAGCTCCTCAGTGCATATAATAATTGTTCTGTGTCATGTAATTCTAAATATTCACAGTTATTTCTGATGTGCCAAAAAGACCCACACACCTACTGTCCCAGACTTTCCTATCTTTTTTAATTGTTATTACTAAAAAAAGATCGGTCTATTACTAAAAGATCAGCAAAACCTGATCAACTGTATTGACTGGCAACTTTAAGATACACAAAGTATTCATTTAGTTTATTAGAAAAAGTGGGTTTCTATTCTTTTTACGCTTGTATTCAAACCAGCATTGTTAATAGAACAGAAACAGTACAGTTGTCTTGTGGCAGAAAATGGCACTGAACAAACTCAGTAACAATGGTGACCAAAGTAACCAGTTATAAATTGCCTGAGTGCCAAGTGATCTCTGGAAGAGAGCAATTACAAGTCATATAGTAAGACGTACTATTGCATCTCCAGATATCCATAAGCACTACATCCATAACAAGTCACTTTCTACAACATGAAGACATTCAAAATCTGACATTAAAAAGATGATTTTCTTGCATTCCATACTCTAGAATTTTAATTTGTTTCAGGATTTTCACCACAAAAAACACTGAGATACTACCGTTCCTATCAACTATTAAAAGGCAATAAACAGAAATTTCCCTATAGCTTCAAAAAAGTGAATTTGAATTGGCACGGGGTGGAAAAGCACAAGATGCTTCAAATTAAGTCTTCATAAGTTCACAAGACCCTTTGTTTTTGTCCTGTTAATAACTCCTTCAGTTCTTCCAAGCTACAAACAAACAAGGTACTGAAGCACATTTATTCTTTACAGTGCACCCCAGCCCCCATTCGTAGGAATTCAAACATTTGTAGAAACTTTACTGTAGGAACAGACAAACTGTCAAGGTATCTTAAAATCAGTTCATATTTTCTTTAACTAGAGAAAACCAAAGCACACAATAAAGGATTAAAAAGCATGATACTGATCTTCTTCAAGTTCATCTCCATGTTAACATGTAGTGAACACGACGTGTCCAGAACATGTTTATAGCTACTAGTTTAGAAAGTCATTTCTTTACTTACTTCTTCCACGTTAGACTGGTGCCTATACAACAAACCAGAGTTAAGGATGGAACATATAACTTAAACACCTCCCATATATCCTTAGAGTACTGCTGTTTTTCCCCCCTTGCAACTCCTGATTATAATTGGTTTGACCAAACCTGAGCCCTCAGATATCACCTCCTATATCAAACTCTGATACTATTGGTGGGATGTGAAAGTAACTCTGCCTTACACCACAATGGTTGCAATCAGTAGCTGCCACATTTCACCTACTGTTTTGAGTACAACATGAATGAACTCAAGGAGTTAACAGTGATAATACAATACTCTTTGAACTTCACTCCATATGGCTGCTCCCACCATAGCAGATGGCGTAACTATTTGTTTTCGGTTTACTCCTAATGAACTGTTTTCTGTTAAATTGTCTGTGGCTAAACAGTAAGGATGGCAGCTGCCCATTCCTGTTCTCCTTTCCTTGCTGCTTGCTGTCTTAAAGCTCAAGACCTGCTGAGGGAGGAGATTGCTCATACACTGCAGGCTTCCTGATTGCTTTTTTTCCCCCCTCTATTCCAGTGCTCCACACTGCAGCAGCTTTTCTGAGCCACACAGACCTGCTGCAATTTATGAACAAGAGTAGAAGATTCCTGAGAAGAGCTAAGGATTTACAAATAGCAGGAACCAACCTAAAATTAAGCTGTGGAACTCAAACTAAGCCCTTCTTCGTACCTTGGAGCATTTTTGTGCAGCTTTTTTGCCCAGATGAAGCTGCTTGTACATAAGCACATGCATAGCAGGCTTTACTGACCTCTACCCTCTACTACCAAAGACACCAAAATACTTTTTAAATCATATCAGACAGTGTTTCTTTTTCTTTCTTTCTTTCTTTTTTTTTTTTTTCTAAAACCAAATTTAAAAAGAACGAGTTCATCATATCCTTCCATAGAAAAGTGATTTTGGAAATCTATCATTCATAGATATTTAAACTAATGCTTTTTAACATTATTTAACAGTAAATCTTAGTTTTTCTGTTTCTTTATGATGATTTTGTATGCAACTGACTGAACTATTACTATCTGATGCTGCCTGAGCTGTGTTTGATACGGCATGATTGTGAATGTTCACTTCAATTCCACAAGCAACTCAATAAAAGAAAGAAAAAAGGTTTTAGCATTTCTCCCAGAGTAAATCTCTTGTTCCTTTCCTTGGGTATCAACAACAGATGAAAATAAACAAACAAAGTAAATATCCCTCCCCTGCTGGTAATCCACACAGAGCTGAGGAACTCAGTACATTCACACAAAAAACATACTGCATATTCACCATTAGTCGTTAATATGTTGATTAACACAGCTTATTATCTATGACCATTTACTTTCACTGTACATTGCCGGTAATCCCACATACATCATACCAAAGGTAAAGTAAGACTCTGCAAAGTGTTCAGTGTTTATGACAGCACATACGCCATTAGAATCATAGAATCATAGAATTACTCAGGTTGGAAAAGACCTTGAAGATCATCAAGTCCAACCGCAGCCTAACCAGTAGCCTATCTCTTAGAAATTTGTATTGACAGTTATTTAAAAGACAAGATCCACTTATAACATCACCATTTGATAATAAAGAGGGAGGAAGAACATACAATAAACCCATGAAAAGATATACATGTAGTGATAACAGGAATTTAAGATCTCTTCTTGATAGCAGGAAATACAGCACTGCATGCAGCACAATGCACTTGGACAGCAAAACGTGAAGACGAAATTCCACAGAATCCAAGGGGAGCGAGGAAAGCAAAATGAGATTTCTTTAAAGAAAAATGTTATTCTGTCTGGCACATTCTAGTGTTTTTGTAAGAACGGGGATATCTGTGCTACAGACACAGGAATAAGGAAGGGAAGTCACCAGACTTCTTTATTACAAGTCAAAGAAAGCCTACAGAATTATGCCCGTGTTTCCAGAGTTTAAAATGAACAAATACTTCTACAGCAGTGATATCAGGTGCACCCAGATTTGTCAGCCTTCCTTTCAAAGAAAGTATCCAAACTCAGACTTTACTTTGAAGAAGAGGTTCTTTAAGCTTTAAGTGCACATCTTGAGTTTCGTTTAAAACTTCATTACAACCTTAAAAATTAATGGAAACACGCTCTTAAATTTCTATTTTTGGAATTATATTAGAAAATGCTTTTTATGACCCAGAATACAACTTAAATGTTATGGCATGTTTTACTTTGGCTATTTATATTGCTTTCCTCATTAATTAGCTTTCTGGAAAAAAGCTGAAAGACTTAACAAGTATTGCTTTCACATACAACTACATGGCTGCCTGTTCCTTCCATATACAAATGCATGGGCTAAAGTATTTTTCTTGTTGTTGTTGTTAAGGATAACCAAGGTAATTAAAACAGATTTGGGTAACATCTTCACTTTCTGTTTGTTTCACACAAAGGTAAATTACGATACTCAAAGAATTTATGATAATGATCCAAGAATTGATTTGCAAATCCTATTTTTTAAATATAGACATTCCTAACACAAAAAGGTCAATACCCAAACCATAAGCAAAAGGTAAAGGTAAAAAAAAAAAGTAAGCATTTAGTATTTAGTGGCAATATAAAGTCCTGGGCTAGAAGACCCAAATTAAGGTAAAAGTTAGCTTCATTGCCGGTACAAAAATATCAACAAACTCACAGACTCTTCACCAAAGTTATACCACTTGCATTTCCTGCTTTTGGAAAAAAAAATAAAAAATAAAAAAAAATACTGTTTTGTGAATAATTTAGTTCTAGGTAGATTGTGTGCCTCAGGAAAGATTTCATGATTTGAATCTCTAACTGGCTCCTCCCCTGTAAAGATGAGATTCATATTTAATTCAAGCTATTCTCCTTCCCTTCCTTCTCACTCACAGAAAGGGCATTCTGGCTGCCAAACATCACAGTAACACAGCAGCAAGCAAGAGCTGTGATCCATTACCAAATTGTCAACTTGGACAACGGGTACAAGTGTATTTCAGCTGCTTACAAAATGGAGTGGTCTTCACTCAGTTTTCAACATGATTTATTCTACTAAATGAAGATCAGCCTAGAAATGGGGGGAACAGAGAGCATTCAGTTAAATAAAATATGACAAGAAAGTACACTAATTTATGATCTAAAAATACATCTTGGGATTATTTCAGCCACTTTTCAATCAAGTCATTAACTTTCAGTTCTTCATAAGACTGATTTAAAAGTCATCCAAATGCCAACATCAAAATGAAATAAGAATTATGTACTATTAAATTATAAAACAATCTTCTTAATGTGTAAAGATCAATTTTGCAAGCAAGGTGAAATTTGTGCAAATGTGTGTTTGGCAAGTAGGATCCAAAAAAAATAAATTATTCAGTTTTCTGACTATTTCTCACAAGACCTTAAAATTATTGACCACCTACTTGAATTCATGTAATTAGCACTGCAGGGAAATGACCCATGCTCACACCCCATCGCAGCATCCTATACGAGGTTTGATGTTACTCTCTTGGAAGTAAGAGCCTTTTTCCTGAGTGAGACATAGTAGAGAGGGTTCACTCTCACAGACCCCAAGATCCTGAAGACATTTGTGATGTGGTGTTTGGGTGAAGCATTTCGAAATGGTGTGACTCTCGCAGCAATGAAAGACAGAAATGCTCACAACTATTGAAGCTTCACTGTCAAATACGAGTTTTCACAGTTTTCCTATCTTCAATCTGTGCTCTTACAGTCCCAGTATTGGCCTCCTTTGAGAGTATTAAACCAAGTATATCATGACTACTTGTAAACATTTCCAATACCAATTTGAGACTAAAGCTTTCATCATAACTAAAGAAATCAGTCACCTGTAGGTTACATCACTTTGATTCACTCATAGAACTACAGCAACATGTAGTTGGAAATCCTTGCCTTTTAGATGTTACATACATACATGCAAATGTATGATGCAAATGTTCATACATTTGCAGACGACACTAAGCTGGGAGGGAGTGTTGATCTGCCTGAGGGGAGAAGGGCACTACAGAGGGACCTAGATAGACTTGATCGATGGGCCAAGGTGAACGGCATGAGTTTCAATAGTCTGCATTTTGGTCCTGCATTTTGGTCACAACAACCCCAGGCAACCCTACAGGCTTGGGGAGGTGTGGCTGGAAAGCTGCCTGATGGAAAGGGACCTTGGTGTGCTGATGGACAGTTGGCTGAATATGAGCCAGCAGTGTGCCCAGGTGGCCAAGAGGGCCAATGGCATCCTGGCTTGTATCAAGAACAGTGTGGTGAGCAGGACTAAGGAAGTCATCCTGCCCCTGTACTCGGCATTGGTGAGGCCTCACCTTGAGTGCTGTGTTCACTTTTGGGCACCTCAGCACAAGAAAGACGTGGAGGTACTGGAGCAGGTCCAGAGAAGGGCAATGAGGCTGGTGAAGGGCTTGGAGAATCAGCCCTATGAGGAGAGGCTAAGGAAGCTGGGGCTGTTTAGTCTGGGGAAAAGGAGGCTGAGGGGAGACCTTATTGCCGTCTTCCAGTACCTGAAAGGTACTTACAGTGAGAGTGGGGCAGGTCTCTTCTCATTAGTGACATGTGACAGGACGAGGGGAAATGGCCTCAAGTTGCGCCAGGGCAAGTTTAGGTTGGATATTAGAAAGAACTTCTTTACAGAAAGGGTGGTTAGGTACTGGAATGGGATACACATGGTTAGGGACTGGAATGGGATAAACAGGGAGGTGGTTGAATTGCCATCCCTGGATGTGTTTAAGAGCCGTTTGGATGTGGCACTCAGGGATATGATTTAGTGGAGGGTTGTTAGAGTTAGGGTACTGGTTAGGCTGCAGTTGGACTTGATGATCTTCGAGGTCTTTTCCAACCTGGTTAATTCTATGATTCTATATGCCTCTTCACCATGTTTTTTCCTCTCATCTTTTAGATTTTACTTATTTCAAGAAACCAGATCCCATATTTTGTAGAGGATCCATTTTGGCAACTTTGCTTAGATATCTCCTATTATCATAATTTGATACTTTGGAGTAATCTTAACATGTGAGTATTTTTATATTTCAAATAGTTTCTGGTTACTCTCTAGGTTCTTCATTGGATTTCCACCTTAACTGAACAGGGAATTTCTTCCACTCAACACTGCCATTCACCCTCAGGCAAAAAAAATAGATGAACTTCATGCTGCATTTGCTATAGTGTTACAGAGCTCTGTATGCACAAGTTAAGCTACTGTATAAAACACTGCAAAACTGTCCGTTGCTATATTAGGATTTCCTGGGTTGAATAAACTGATTCTGTATTGCATCAATATGCAACATAAATATAATCCAATTTTTGAGCCTGTAGCAGCCTCTGCCTCCTCCAAAACACTCTATGGTTAATCAAGAATGGCAAGCTAGGTGCACACCTGCCTCCTGTTTCAATCAGGAAGAACTGATATCCCACTTTTGCTTTGAATTGAATTGCAGCTTCAAATATGAAGTAGTAATGGCACAGCATATACAGTGAGTACTAATCTGGCTGAATGTAAACACATTTGCAATTTTTGCAGACAGTGAAGGAAGAATAGATATGTTGAAGTAGATCAGTTATTGTCAGAATTATTTCAGTTACTTATTATGTGCAATGCATACTGTCACTGGGAAGGTTATGTTTCCTTGGCAACTACCAAATATATTGTTAATGTCCCTGAAGTATTTCTGATCAGTAATGATTTGAGTCCTTTAAAGATTGTTTTTAAACTATCTTTCTGGTTAGCTTAATCCTTCCTACAGATTGTATTTTTAATTGATTATTGTCAGTTAACTGAACGTATTTATGAAGGAAAAGTTTTTAATCTGTATCGTTGTTCCCCTCAGAGATGTCAAAGAGAAATAAGAACCTAAAAGAAGCCTACCTAATCTTTTATGACAGAAATGAAGAATCAAACTGAATTAAGGTGAACACTTAAATGAAAAATACTAATTCCCATTTATGTGTTTCTCTGTCAGATAACTGCTACATTGAGAACATGAAGTGCATGTGCAGTTTTATTATAGAACAAGGACAATGATTGCAGATACTGAAATGGAATGATAAAGAGAATCGCTTTCAATTCAACTGGCCCCGAGGCAACCAAGGAATATTAGCTAGAAGTTCTGAATACCTCTAAGGTTAATACAGACTTACTGAAACTTACTGAAAATTAACACTTTATTTTTAACTAAACATTTCAAGTTCCATGTTGGCTTTACCACAACAAAAATATGTCGTTAGAGACTCTCATGCATGAAAATTTCAAATGTATGTTGGAAACAAGATTATTCTTGATAAGCAAGAACGGTGAGAATTGTGTTTTTAATTAAAATGATCACAAACATTCTTTGAAAGCAACTGGAAAAAAACAGCAGAAGCAATAGGTAGCAGCAGGCAGCCATGCTTTAACACAAGATTCTTCAGACACCAATGGGAGGGAGATTCTTTTCCTTCTCTGGTCCTAAATATTATTGTATTAGTAAATAGCTGGGCCATTTTTAATAGATCTCATAACATTTGCCTCTACATGTTACTTACCTTGATGAACACAAGTTACAACTGCCTTGTTTCATTCTGTGTTTAATGACAGAAGCCATAGAGCCTGCATACACTACTACTTCACAGTGAATGCTATAAATCTCAGTGGTCAGCCTCTTCAGAAATTTGATCATAATTTGCTGATTCAAGACTCTCCTGTCACCCTCTATATTATAGTGTCCTTGAACACTGCTGCCATCCCTGTATATGCTTATCCCTTCAGTTATGACAAATATGCCTCAATTTGTGTCACACTTCATCAGTTATCAGTTTCCTTTCTTCAGCATCTTTTCACAGCTGTTATCCAGGTAAAACCAAGATCTCATTACCCAACTTTTCTGCTGACTTACTTCAGGTCTAATTTTGCCAGTTGTTACTTTCTTGCAATGTACACTTTGACCTACACGGATGCAAATGTGGCAATCTCCACAGCTCTTCAATTGTACCTTTATACCTTTATCATAGACAATTGCCTTCAACACAGCTCCAAAGAAGCTTCCATAGTGAAGATGACAATGCTTCCTGTGATTTCTCTTCTTATATCAGCAGACAAGAAAATGCACTAAATATCTTTGCATATGTAACTATGTTATTTCTGGAATTAAATCGGACTTCAGAAGTGTCATTTTTTTTTCTTCATAACAAGAGTAATAAAGTGTCAATTCTAGGACTCCTACTAAAGATGAGAACTCTTTCTAGGATGTTCTGATTTCAGCCTCTAACTTATGTCATTTTGGTCAGATCATCCTCTCAAGAAAGGTTTTTCATGCTCACCACTCTAAGCTTCAGTCCCAGTTGGGAAACAGAATAACCATGAAAGATTGCACAGAGTTGAGAATTCATAATAATAGTGACAACGACCGTAATAATAATGTTAACATGAAAGAAATCCTAAGATGAACTCCAAGAATATACTCTATGTACATTAAAGTCAGTATCCAGAAAAACATACATCCATTTACAGTTGTTAACATTTTCTACTGACAGGCAGTAGTGGAAGAGAAGTGTACAGTAATACTTGCTATGACAACAAGAAAATTTACAAGGGAGTTGCAACAATTTCTGTCTGTTTAGGTCTGTTTATTTCCTTAATACCAAACATTCAAATCTCCTACACCTTCTCAGATGAAGATCTTTACTAGTTTCACGTAACATGCTCTTTTTCTGGTGTCTAATAACAAATCAAACTTAAAATTATTAATCATTTAAAGGAATTTAAAAAACTGAGCTATTTATTTTAAACCTAACCTCTCCTGATCTAGCAGCAGATGCCTACATGCTACTCAAAATAATGATTATTCCTTTTGCCCTTACATGACTGATATGACCTACTTTGTGCATCTCAAAAAGCAAATATCACAGAACTACACTTTTTGGTTGCTGAAAGTTAAGATTTTTTGAGGGGGGAATATTAAAAGGATGTATGGGAAATCGGTAATCACAGCCTGAACCTCTGATTAATCAGCTGAGGCAAGTGTCAGGTCAGCTATGGGAGCACAGGTGAGAGTAATCTAGCTGTGCTCCTGGAAGGGGTGGAGCTTGACTCCACCTCCTCTAGACCTCATTTAAGGGCTGACCCCCACTAAGGCAGCATCTCTGGGAGATTGCTCCTCAGTGAAGACTGCCCCAGCCTCTCCGGTCAAGGCATCAACACTGGTGAGTTTTCCTTTTCATATAACCTTTGTATATTTACCATCATCTTCGTTAACATCTTTATATTAGCCACCCTTACAAAGGGGAATGATATGATTCACTTGAAGAGATGAGTTTTTCTGTAAGAAGTAATCTGTAACAAAAACCACTAGAAGGCAGTCCAGTTATTTTCTTCAGAGCTGGTACTTTTCCTCACATCTAATGCTTTTCTATATTAGAATCTCAGCCAAAAAATACTTTATGGGGAAAAAAAAGAAGCAATTGGTTTTGCAAGCTATAAAGGTTAAAATACTTCTCTAAAATATTCCCCTTGGAGAGCTTGGAAGCAACCTTTTCCTCCAAAATTTTATGACAGCTGGTAAGGCAAGTTAACTTTTTTAATTTTTATTATTTTTTTTTTAATACTAGCTAAATAAAAATAGCTGATCTGATTTATTAACACTGATTCCCTAATGACAGAAACAAGAACTCCCTGTAATTTTACCAACCTCTATACATTAGAGTACAGTAAACATGTATAGGTTACTATACATTAGTAACACCTGCTTTCACACCTGTATAAAGGATCATGTAAATGATTTAGAAACCACTCTTTCAAATTTATTAGCTTAGTTTGAAACCACTTTTCATTAGATTGAGAATGATTAACCCAGGTTTTTAAGGCTAGAAAAATAGTAATAAAGTGTGAAGGTCTGGTAAAATCATACTTGCATTTATCTGATTCATAAACCAGATGAGTTCAGTTATTTCTGTTCTGAACCAGAACTTAAGAGCTTTGTCTTCCATAAACCTAGATTTAAGAACCAAGGAAGACGGCAGATAGTATAGTTCATCCATGAAAACCCTAACAAGACTAAATCAAGAAACATATATACAAAGAATATCCAAGTAAAACACACACACACAGAACATCCACAGAATTATAACAAGCCACAAACTTTATATAACAGGAGTAAAGAAGAATGCTTACATTTAACTGGAAATCTTTTGCAAAAGTGAGTCTAAGTCTTCTCATTTGCTAAAATAAAGAATGATAGCACACCTAAATCTTTCCGTTTACATAGTAATCCTCCTTGCTGTAGGCAGAAATTGAAGAGCAACAGTAGAGAAGCAGAACCCCATTACTGTTCCAAAGTCGGTTGATGGTATAAATTTTCAATCGTGGACACAAGAGCTGTTCAAACTCATGTGTATGCTGGCTACATTTAGATCTCTAGGAGATATGGTATGTATGGAAGGTTATTGGCCTAGTAAGCAGGGGAGCATTCAGGCACTCATCTACATCACATAATTTTCCTGCAGTCCGCTTAGCTCACTGCTGAGTACAGGCCAGAGCCAGTACAGGTGGCAAGAACCCTGAGAATAAATGATAGGGCAGACTTGATTAACTCAGTTCTTGCAAGCCAAGTGCCAACATTCAGAGAGAATATTCTGCATGTAAAGGCTGCATGGCTTAAAATATGCAGTTAATATTAAATGAGGTGAGTTGTTCTCCTTTTCATTAGTTTAAGTCACGATCTAGAGCACTCACATAACATTATAGAAACTGAAAGATTTCATCCCTGTTAAAATACGATGATTGCTAGGAAGATAACAGATAACCACAAGCAAGTTCAGATGTTTTACTACAGAAGCTCCAGTATTGATCAGCTATTCCAGCTACTTTCATAGCACAAGAATGGGCTTTCCAAGGGTCAGTGCTGAGCTGAACTGCCCATAGCACATCCTCTCAAAGCAGCTCAACAGCTACATTCCTACATTATTTTTCAGGCATCCCTTAATTCTTCCTGAAGATTTTCCTGCCCTCAAAATGCTTGCAGATATCAAGTATTAAATTAAAACCAGTATTACCTTTCCCCAGTTTCTCTGCTTTCCTCAGAGAGTCAAGCATCACAGCACAAACCACAGGCAATATTCTCATAATCTTGCACTTTGGCAGCCAGCAGAACTTTCTGTACAGCTTAATGTTAAATGAGATTAATAATGTATGAGGTTGTCATTTGATGGTATTAGAGAGAGATTAAGCTATGTAAGAAGAGAGGCAAGAAACCAATTTAACACCCTCAAAATTAAGGGCATGTTTACTTGTCCAGAAGTTAAACAGGTAAATGTATTTATGACCGTGGGCTATCCCAGAACTTTCATTAGTTAGTTCAAAAGTTCTACCCGGAGAGCAGTCTCACTGCTTCTTCCAAACCATAAAATCCCCAGAAGAACCAGTAAGACTTAATGAAATATCAGTTTTCCACACTGCATAGAAAGACAGAAATAACTTTGTTGAGGCTTATAGCTAAAAGTGGTAAAATTAAGATTTCACCTTTGATGCTTTAGGATAAAATTAAAAACAAATGTACAGGATTACATGAAAACTGGATGGCCTGTACTAAAGATGACTGAACAGAACTAATGTTCAATAAAAACATAATTTATCATCAAAGGATAGTTTATCATTAAGTTATCCTTAGGACTGGGAAAAAAAAAAGGGGGGGGAGGGGCGGGAGTATCAGACAACAACTCAATCTTGGAAAAAGGCAAAGGAACTGAACACTTTAGAATTGTATTAACTGTGTGCAAATGATCCCTCAGTTTAATAGTTCCACAGTATGAAGATAATTTTTTTTTCATTTAAATTCAATATTTGTGGTCCCAAGAATAACAGAAAGGTAGTGCAAGTCAAAATATCCAGCAATGCTCTTGCTTTCCATGGAGATTAATCCCAGATAACTCCAAGTAGAAGAAGGCAACAGGAACAATTAATAGGCCTTTTTTAAGCACACAACTTAAACTGAAAAGCATTTGCTAAGATCTCATTACACAGTAAAATGAGATCGTGAACAAAGAAACATTCTTACTGTAACAGGAAATAAAATGATGCCTCTCCTTCACAATGGAACTGCTGGTTCACTGCCAGCCAGAGTACCCTTCTACCTCAGAAGAACAGAATGGCTTTCCTATTCTACTGCTGAGAAAGGTATAGTTTTGTTTTTCTAGCATTACAGTGCTACTAGATAGAATCAAGGCAGATTTGTGTTTGTTTTGTGCTTTTTACTTCTCATAATAAGTCTAAGCAATGAATTCATCTCCCTATGGTTTTCTGCATGCAAAATATTATTGCTTGATACATGATAGAGATCTCCCACTGTGTTTACTGTCTTAATCTCACCAAATGCTATTTCCTTCTTTGAAGTCTCACAGAGCTCAATGGAAACAAACATGTACTGCAGATGTTGTACAATTAACTTATAGATTTCCAGTGCAGAACTGTTCAGATACTACCTACCTGATAGACTTTAGCATCTGATTTGAACTTCTGTTTTGAAAGCCATGTGTCCAAAAGCACCCACCAATCAATATCAGCTTATGATTTTCAACATATCACTCCAAAAAACAATGATGTGAGAACTTAAGAGTCATCAGAAAGAAAAAGGGTTAAAAACAGAAGAAAATGATAGAAGAAAAATCCTGTTGAAAACTGAGACAAAAAAGCAGCAACTTAACCCACATTTCAGTGTGACACCTGAAGAATGAAATTACTAAGAAAAACTCCTTAGGATATGAAGGCAGATGAGTCTACAGAGCTTTGAATCATAATGTGCCAAGACAGCTCTTTCATCCTGCAGCCTGTCTATAGTAATGCTCTATGTTCTACAAGGCTGTTATTTTTTACTCTCCTTGTACAGTTCTTACCATTTTATCTAGTGCTAATGTGTAAACTGAGTAAAAAAACCCAAACCAAACAAAAAACAAACAAACAAAAAAACCCAAACCCACAACTTCTGCAGTTCTTTGCAATCCCTAATAAGAGTTATTCCATGGCCTTACCTTTCTGATAATTTCAGTAAGATATGTCATCAATGGTCAGACACACAACTAAGAGGAAAGACTAAAGGCTACTTCAATTTTATCCTTACATATTCTAACCACAGCTGATGTTTTGTGGCTGAACAAATGCTTTTCTAGCTTCAACAAAAAATTATACTCAAAATAGAGTATTAGGTATTGATAATAGTAGGTATTGATATGAATTTAATCTGCTTTCATCTTGACCAAAGGACTTTTTTAGCTGGCACTTGATCAGAGTCCCAAGAACATCCCTGTATTTAATAGATAAGTATGGAGAACAGAAACAGCAATTCAAACTTTCTTACAAATGTATAACAGCTATTTTAAATGCAGGTTGTCCTGTCATGACTGTTTCTAAATTAAACTATTAAACTTTTGACAAGAAAATCTATACCTACCCATATGCCAAGTATTTTAGCAATTCCTTATCATGCCTAGCAGAAAGAACATGTAATGCAGTATTCCACCTCCAGGGACTGAGTGAAAACAAAGGGACTGAAAATAAGTTATATTAAGCAACTAAATCTGATCTGTAAAATCTGGCAGAAAAACCAGAGATAACTCAAGTTGGGATGCTCTGTTCTGCATAATGAACAGAAATACATTGGTTACTTACATCAGTTTTAACACTTATCCACCAAACACAACAAACAAATCCCCCCCTGTGGAGCAGGGGGTAGAAGTGCCGCTCTGCTACACAGAGGGCTCGAATCCCGGGAGTTGGACTCGATGATCTCTAAGGTCCCTTCCAACTCGCACAATACTATGATACTATGAAACACACCATCTAGTTTCGCTATTTTTCATTTTCCTAAACCTTCAGTTAGTTACTTCAAGTACAAGTTTGAAGCCTAATTATTTTGCAGCTTTATGATCATCAGTTAGTTGAACCCCACCTACCACCACCCACCCTGCAAGACAAAGTAGTGCGTATCCCAGAAGTTCCAAACAACTAGAAAGGATAACTGAAATCCAGCAACAAATGCACACGTGTACATGCACAAACAGTAGTAGCATACCTTCATACAGTTCATTCTAAGTCATCATATTGTCCTGTAAAACCATTATAGTGGCATATTCTGTACAGAAAACTACATGACAGTTACATAAAATACATAAAATAACTGTGGTAATGTACCTGTGTAAAATCAACAGAACAACATCAAATACTCAGCAAGATGTGACCACCATGGAGTATTTAATCAATAATGAGTCTCAATGGATGAGAGGTCTCTGCAGAAATCTCTTATTTATGAGGCCATCTTGCACTACACATCTAATTTTGGGCAACAAAACACCCTCAACACAGTATCATTTTGATCCTAGTTTTGTCCTAGCTCTATTACAACAGTGCAAAACTTAAAAATTGTTAGAGTTAAGTTTAAGCTCACAGTGTTGTATCATCATAATAATTGGCTAAAGTAGTTGAGGTGATGTTCATGGTCAAGTTGGCAATTTTTTCTAGTTGTCATTTTTTGGAGGGGATTTCAAATTGGATTCTAACCAGCAGCTGTATCAGGTACAATTTCTAACAGTTCATGTACTTAGCTCGTTCGCAGCATACCTGCTAAATTGTCCTAAAGATAAGTACGTAAGTCTTACTCTTTAGAAACTCCTTAGAAATCCTTGTCTCTTGCTCAAAATTTAAACCCAATCACCTTGAAGTGCTGAAATATTCCATGAAAAATCATCTACGCCATCCACTTAGAGTGATTTGATTACACTGCCTTGGCAAACATACTGTACTCAAGATTCCTGTGGTTTGTCTAGTGCCATTTGTCACTTTAGACATCTGCTTTGAGTAGGTAAGAACTTTGTTTTATAACCTAGTAAGTTAGTAAAATAACATCACTACTGCTCAAGCCTCCTCCTTCTATTAAGTTACACAGCCGGTTAATTCATTTCATTACGTAATTCTGCTTGTCACCTGGGGAATAACAGTAGTTCCTGTGACACATCAGGGTACACTGCTCAGGATTTCCTTCTCCTAATGAATCCTTTTTTCCTAACTTCAGATTATTGTCATTTTAATCAAGAAGATTACTAACCCAAGTCTAGAAATCCTTAAGTATTCAAACCCTACAACTAATGTGCACTAATCCTAGTCATTCAAAATAGCTAAAGCTAAGAGAAACACTAAAAGACTGCACAGGAACCATAGTTTTCTACTGTATATCTTATGATGACTCAATAGAGAAGAACATTTAAAAGAAATATTAGCATTCTTGAGCCATAAAGCACCAGAATGGATATGATACTGGATGCTTCAGGGGTTTCAAATTAGTATTACCATCCTCAATGTTGCAAATACATTTTCATATATTCTAATGTCACTGCCCCCTCCTTTTATGGAAGTTTGTTTGGGAAAGTGTTTGAATATGGATTATAACAAATAAACTAAATATTCAGCAATAAATGAAGCAGAAGTTGGGTTAATTACCAAATGTCAAGAAATCCTATTAGTAGAAATATTCAGTTCTCTGCAATGGCCATCTTGCTGGCTATTCAAGACAGTGATGAGAGTTTTCAGAGAGATTTTCCATCTTTAACTGTCCATATTTCTATTCTACAAATGGTCTCACAAATCCACCCCAGGATATGTTAGTGTCTTTGAGATTTCCTGTTAAAGTATGCTTTGTACTGTGCACTCACAATACCAGCAATCAGCATCATACCTGCTACGACAGGACAAGAGTCGAAGAAGGGAAATGCAAAGGAAAAAGCTGAATTAACATACAGTCCTATATGAAGACTTTCAGGAGATCTCAAGGCAGACTGTCTAAAGCAGCCTCCCAGAAGCTCAAATTAATTTAATGTTACAACTTTAATTTTAAAAGTGGGGGGGAAAAATGTATCTCATTGAAGTATCTTCAGCATTACACACGATAGAGGCAAAATGGTATCACTTAAAGAAGAAAAAAAAAATGTGGCTTAAACACAGAAGTCTCAGCCACTTGAAAGAACACCTTATGATATGTAAATACTTTGACAGTGCGAGGCTTTATATAAGGCAGTCAGACTGTGCCAATGTCTTTGAATGCTCACATTAATTAGATTTTTAACACTATTAGTAGCTTTTTTTTCCATAGAGAACCTAGTTCAATCAAAAGCTAAACATCTATTCTGTTATATTGCACAGTGTAACTAACCAAGAAATTCGTGTGCTTTTGGCACGAATGCAGAGAATGAGACTTGTGCTTAGGAGTTCTTCAAAATTAAAGGAGCAAGTGAATTCTCCTTTATTACAATCACAAAGTTAAGTTGAAAGATAAATTTTCAATATCATTCAGAGGCCGCACGGTTCATGGGTTCTGCACTGGATAGAAGTGTTCAAATACTTTATTGCACATAGTCTGTAATGTACTGCTAGTACTTAGCATCACTGTTACTAGTAGACATGAAATAGCTTTAAACATTAATAGCTTTAGTACCTTTTCACTTCCCAAAACCAACCAACACAATTTTAGCTTTCTTCTGTGATGTGGCTACTTTATGATTCAGGTAAAAGATTTAATCTTTCCTGTGTAAGAGACCCTAATGTGCACCCTCTTACTTCAGTCCTGAGAATTGGCTTGCTCTTTTTCAGAATGTTTTTGTTGCATGCTTCGCAAAATAGAATGTACTTCCCTGAGTCAGCCACTAGAGGGCAGCATGACATCCCCAAAAATAACGTAATTCACAAGTTAAAACACTTTCCCAATTAAGCTTTTTAAAGCTATGACTTATTTATGTAGGACAGCATAGATGCTAAAACTACTAAAGAATGCTGCAGTCATCTCATTTAGTGCTGCTCACCATTGGAACCCGTTGAAGTACTTCTACATGAACAAGGATATAAGGCAAGATTCTGCAAGAGGAGGGTAATTTTGGCATGAATATTTTTATTCTGGGTATTCTTTTCAAATAAACGTATAAAACTTAATTCTTTCCTGATCACAGAAGCAATTAGAAATATTCAGTAAAGCTAATCTATATCTATTCAGTGTTTTCCTGTTTTTGTCTTAAAACTGGAATTTGGAAGCATAATTTTGGCACAGAGATGTTCCTTATAAATTAAAGAAGTAAATTATGCTCAGAAATCACGTTAAAGTAAGACTTAGTGGAATGCATCTCCCGGTACATGAATCTCAGATATTCTTTGGAAAATACAACACTGCACAGACTATTGTATTTTTTTTTTCCTCAGACTTCTAAAAATCCTTTTATTAGCTTTAAAAAAAGCAACAACAACACAAAAAAAACCACACTGCTTCTTTTATGGCACCAAATCTTGAAGTGAAGCCTTCTCATATTTCCAGACTAATATGCGAAGAGACAGCTCTCTTCGATTCATAAAGGAGAAAGAAAGGGAGAATAAGCAAGTAAAACAAAACAAAAAAGATATTAATTCCACATAGCCTACTGAATTTGATCAGCAGCCTTTCCCCTGTCACTGATCAAGATCATCCAACCAATGTTTGTACAAAAACAAATCTACTCTCAGCTGCTCAACAATTAGTTTGCTAGTTTTAGTTTTGTTCAAAATCAGCTTTATATCAACTTTCATTCTTCATACTCACTCTATAGATATTAAATCAGGCTAGCTTCCCATGCAAACCACTTGTGTTTTTTTTAACAGCAGTCATCCTCAAGAGTTTTAATAGGCTGTTTGTTCTGTCTAGTTGCCCAAGGAAGAAAAACTATATTCCCAACTCAAAGAGGATATACTTAGCTGTGAATGTTCTATTCCCCAATGATCACATTTATTCTATCGCCAGTTTACTCACTAAGCTATTAAGTCCACCCCCAACCCCCACCCCAAACCTTAAACCCTTGTAAGCTGAAGAATCTACAGTTTCTTCCCAGGCTTTGCTAAAACTAACATCTTTGAACTACTCCTTTAAGGATTGTGCTCAGCTCCTATGCCATTAGGAAGAATGTGGAAAAGAGTCCAAAGAATTTGGACAAGAAGAAACTGATGTTTTTTTATTGGTAGTTACAGCAAGAATAAATCCACATGGAATTATCTCATCACATTCCATACAAAGCAGTATTTGCCAAGGAACCTTTAAATAACTTCAGCTAATTTGCTGTTTTATTTATCCCACAGTAACTGGATGAGGAAATTATGCAGCATCAGTCCATCTTGCTCTTCACTCTATCAGCTTATATGTTACAGTGTGAAGGTCACAGGAAGTCATGGGAAAAAGCTTTTATAATATTAACTGTAAGGAGTAAATTTAAGTACAGCACACTTAAAACATTTAACTCAGCAGTATCTCCAGCCATGGTTTTTGTTCTATGTGGAAGTATTGTTGTCTAGTAATAACTGAGTTATACCTTAGAGGAATGAATTCTAGATGCCCAAGTTCAGTAACTGAAATAAAGAACCTCCAGTGTTCCTCTTCTGAAAGAGAAACTGAAATGTTATTTCTACTTGTATGGGGTGATAAAAGAAGTTTCTTCTTAGCCATCACTAGCTAGTAATAAGCTAGGAAAAGCTTCAATGGGAGAATGTCAGAAACATTTTTTCCTACTATCTGCAGAACTCAACAAGTTGAATTAATCATATCATTTGTTCAAGCTAATTAATAAAAGTTATATTGAGCTAAAGAGCTCTTTCATTAGCAGATGTGTACATCTGTGTATTTATTTACATGGCTTTTAGTATTGTCTTAAACAAAAGGTCAAACAGAATAAGCACAGTCAACATCTAGTAATTGATTGTAGCTCAGCAGGGCCACCTACCTGACGCTGAATTTCAGTTTGACTTGAGTTATCATACCCATGTAAGAGAGTGAATAAAATCAGAAATCTGATCTTACAGAGAAGCACAGATTCACAATGTTCTAAATTCAGTGAAACTATTCTGAAAAGCTTGAAAAAGTTCAGCAAAAATACAAGGAACTGCAAGTGCAGTCAAGTTCCGGTAATGATAGATGTTTTCAGTATTTGTACTTGATGACCAAGATGAATGCTATGGCCTTGTAGTGACAGACTTAAACAGGTTGAGCTAGTTGCTTTCCCAGACCTGCTTATCTCAGCTGCTGATTTAACATCCACTGCAGTAATTACGCTATAGTTATCCTGTAAAGTCACATCTACGCAACTCTAAAAATCAATTTGCTACCAGTCTGGGAGGAGGAGAAATGTGCAACTAAATCAACATTAAAAAACAGACCTCTCTTACAATTCCTTCCAATTAGGTGCATAGCTTTCTGCTGTTCCTCCCACCCCCAAATAAACAGGACATTTGTCCTTAATTTCACCCCAACCTCCACATAACAGTACTGTTAATACTTAATTTAAAACTGGCTTGTGATTTTCACCCAAGAAGTATATAAAGGGTGAGCACATTATGAGGCGTTTTCTACAGTTGAGATAAATATATATACTCACATACGTTCTTCAGTAACCATTAAAAGAAAGAGGGAGAGGGGACTCATATAACAAAACAGATTCACATACAAACATCACCTTTTCATTTTGATTGGACTAATTTACAATTGAAATGATTATGATACAACTGCTTACACACATTTCCTTCTATTAGATAACACTACACAGCGCATCACTGCATTTGCTCTAAAATACTTGTGTTAAACATGCGTGCACTTGTGAGTACAAGAGACGACAATACACTTAAGTTTAGACAATGGTTCTTATACTCATTTCTTTCCTTTTTGGCTTAACAGTTATTTTCAATGAAGGATAACTGAACAAATTCTGATCACACCAAAACATTGCCCCATGCATTAGTAACTGCAAGTTCCTTCCTCCCCTGCTCTCCTGAGTGTTTATGTTCAATTTAGAAGTCAGGTTTAAATCAGAATAGCCATTTTCAATATTATCAATAATTATAGTATCCAGATGGGCACAGTAATAAACATATTCTTGTCTTTCATAATTTATTTTTCACGGCTTTTTCCTCTAGTTACATACTGACATTTTTATACAATGTCTGGTTTCCTGTTACAAAATCACTTCCTTTCAAACAAAGCTCATGGGGATATAAATCACAATGGTATCTGTAAATCAGTGTTAGCACTAATATCATCTTTGCAGAGTCAGGAAACAGTGTGGAAATTTTATGCCACTGTTATCCATAACAGCAGACCGAAACTTAGATAAATATACCCTGGATTTATACACATAGAAGTAAGCTAACACAAAAACAACCACTCAATTTGGTATTTAGTTTTATGTTCCTGAAAAGTTTGGGAATTTCCAAAGTCCTGTATTAATTAAGTAAATGGAAAACTTTAGAGGCATGAAAATCACAATAAATTATTTTACATAATTTTCTTAATTAATGCTTGGCTCACTAATTTTCTTACACTAATTTTACAGTTCACTATTAAGACTGTTTCTATCTAAACAGATTTAAGAAAGGAAAGAATTTAGTGTCATGGATATGAATTCCCCTATTTACTATTCTCATCCTAATAACCAGCATTTGTGTGATTTTTATACTAAGACACCTCTGCTTTCTAAGATAAACTTCCCTGCATGTATTCTGAGACATTTTGAGAGACTATCTAAACATGCCACAAGATCTTGACTTCGCCCCTCGCCACTGTGTAACAGAAAGAATGTCTGTAACTGAAAGGTATTATGAAATCACACACCTGGGACAGAATAACAACAAGTCTTAAGGAATGTATTTCCATTTTCAAGTAGACATGTACACTCACTACTTGTATTCTCTACCTAAAGAAAGCAGCTTAGGTAGCTCTAAGTTACATATTCAAACATATTTATAGTGGGATGTAATGACTAAGTTTGTAAAGGACCTAAAAGACAAAGAGAAGGGAATTGTATTGAAGGAGATTCAATGGATGACAATAAAAATGTCTATTTTTCTTATGTAGAAAAGCTGCTAGAACATGTGCAGCGCTGCCTTCACTTAGCTTGTATCATAGCATGATTAAAATACTGCAGACAGTCTTCTTACTCATGTGCCTATTTCTAAAACTTATTTCACATTACTTAGAAATTAGAACTTCACCTCATGCTGATACAGGTCAAATTCAGAATTCCTTGAACAAAAATGAATGTATTCTCGGTACAAGGTAAACATATGTGGGTGAAACATGGACATGCTCCTACCTCTCCAGTACAGATGTTTTTGTCTTCCACTATTACCACCCTTCAAAGATGCTCTCCAAAAGTGTACATTCCATGCATTACAGCAAGTTCGTGACAAATTCTAACTGCAGTCACTCAGCAGCCTCCAAATGCCAGACAGCTTTTATTGGAGTCTCAGCTTAATTTTTGATTACCTCATTGACTTTCCAAATACCTAAAGAGGCACTACTGTTCCATACCATTAATTAGTTCCATATCATTAACTCGAGACTCATAGCTACTCTGGCCTTCAGAAAAATAAAGGCATTTTTTCATTTTGTTGCAAGTCCCTTAGCTCTTAAGCACAGCAGTTTACGGTAGCACTTGGAAATAAAATTACACTGCACAAAATAAGCAAAAATGCAGCTAGGAAAAAAAGCTTGGGGTATAACAGTAATTTCATAAAGTAGCTCTTACAATTTGTCCTTAAATCTACATCACATATTTTGACATCCCTACAATCAACAACTGAAGATGACAGTAATCAATCACTAACAGCAGTCTGACATGATAAAGGAACAGAGCTCTTAAACTGAAATGAATTAATGCTTATTATTTAATCATATTTAAGGAAATTCATTCTTTATTAGAGAGCACCTCATTCTGAAATTAGCCATTCAACAAATTTTACTAAAATATTATTGCCGCTCTTACTAATGAACATTCAGATTTCTCACAGAAGTAAAAAAAGAAGTGTATTTCTCTCTATTTTTGTGTGAAATAATGTGAGAGACTGGAAGCATCTCGTGCTTTCTAGCATGTTCATGAAGAGAAAAGTTTAATGAGAGTTGTATTTCATAGAATGACTAGTACAGCAATGATGCTCTGTTTGTATTTCAATGTTTATGTATAGAGCAATGGCTGATAACAGTTCTCATCTGGAGAAACTTGATGCCTTAACTCTCGAGTAAAGAAGTAAATTATGACCAAGGAAATGTCAGCTAATCTTCTAGACTTAAGAACAAACTAAGGTATAAGAAAGGTCACATCGTTTTTATTTGCCTTTCTGGAGCCACTTTAGCAATCCATTTAAAATTACCCTTATTCTGTGCTAATAGCAGACTTCTGCACTCTTGGCCTCATCTGTTTCTGAAGAACTAACAGATATCTGCCACGGCTGTGGGACTTGAGCAGCTGGGAGTAGATACTCCTTCCTCAGTATCAAGCAATACATAAAATTTAGAAGGTAAGCTGTTTCATGTGGAAAATAATGATTAACATGTCCAACATGGCTTCTGTATCCTAGTTTACTTCCACCTGAAGCCATGGCAATTACTTAACACCATCACTGTTCAGAGTAAACTCAAGAAAATCCTGTGTATATTGAAATACCACTAACCCATGGTTCTTAACTGCAAAATTATTTTTACTTGCTACTTGAAGTTAAATATAAAGCTGCTGTGCAGAATATTTAAGGATATTAATTGTGGTTGCTTAATGCAATCGGTTGCTCTGTACCAAGGGATTACTCTGTTGTGCACTGAATTTGCAATTTACATTTCCATATGGCTGAGAGATGCTTTGAAAAATTACAGCACCTGGGACTTCTTTTTTTTCCAGTTCAAATTATAAATGCATGATGTGAAAGTATAAATCACCCACTATACCTAATTCAAATTGCTGATCCAATGAGCAAGCGCAATCATAAATGTTAATTTTTTTTTTCTTTTTTACTTCTTTAGTTTTAATTTTCAACCTTTTCCATGTCATTAAAACATTTTTTATCCTAACAACAAATGAGCAGATACAAGGTAGCATTAGAAATTATTTTAAGTAAAGCGAACTAGCTCATAAGTGAAGCAATTCATTTAAGCAGACGTCACATGTTAATATGTTCACCAGCTTCTGCCAGTGGTAATGACTCACACTGGGGTAGCCATTTGCTAAAGAAACCTTATTCAGTATGACTTTAAACATCTCTAAAACTACTGCCTTTGAAGCAGATACTAATCAACACTCTACAAAGCACATAATGTACCTGCAGTAACTTGATCAGTTTGGTTATTTACTACCTAAAACTGTAAATAAAGTACTGATACACAGTATCTGCTTTACAGTATCTTTTCCCCACAGAAATAACTGTTGGTTGTATATTATTTTTCAGTAGTGGAATCCATCTACTTGGATAAAATAGATAGAAACATAGATAATGAAAAGACAACCTTATTTTGAGATGCAATAGAAAAGATAGCACAAAACAGCCTTGTCAGCCATAATCTTTGGTATACATTTGTATGCGAGATGGGTAATAACAACCTGAACCTCTGATTAATCAGCTGAGGTGTCGGGTCAGCATGGGAGCAGAGGTGAGAGTAATTTAGCTGTGCTCCCAGAAGGGGTGGAGCTCGACTCCATCTCCTCTAGACCTCATTTCAGGGCTGACCACCACTAAGGCAGCATCTCTTGGAGATCTCTCCCTGGTGAAGATTGCCTCAGTGTTTCCCAGTGAAGGCATCCATATTGGTGAGTTTTTCCTCATAAATAATCTCTTGAATATCTGTTACCATCTTTATTACCATCTTTGTATCATTCCACCTTACAACATTGTTATATCCTAACCTGTATAGCCTGCAATTAAATAACAATGTTTCTTTTTTCTTCTCCAATCATGAATGTCTGCAAAGGATAAGACAGTAACTGTACTTGTATCTCCTCTGTTGCATTCTAAGAGCTTGATGCTCTGACCACCAGAAGTACTAGACATGCATTTCTTCATTGTTTCAAAACAACTCTAGAACTTAAGTAACGTGAGAGACCTTATCTTCCTGCTGCAACTGTGGAGATTATGTTCTACAAACGCACAGGGAAAGAAACTCAATATGCTTGATTTGTAGTTACTTATCAAGAACAGTTCAGTTTATGGATACCAATCCAAAATTACAAACAAAGGAGCCTAAGATTAAAAGTTAAATCATGGAATCATAAAGCATGTTTTCTTTCAAAAGTATTGCAAAGCCCTAACTGAGCCCTGACAGTTACAGAAAACCACGCATTGCCCATCATCCAGAGACTAGAGCAAATCCAGGACATGTGCAGAAGTACTCTTATTAAGACCAAACAAAATGCAAAAGGAGGAAAATGAAAGGTAATCTGCATAAACACGAATGCACACACATGATGCTTTTAAAAGAGAATTTATCTGCTGGTATACAAGCCCCTCTACTGAAGGGTTCAGTTTTGGCTTTTCAGGTTCAAAGCCAATCCCTTTTCACCTCCCCATCAAAAAAAAATCACTTCCAAATGCATTTCATGTTTTCACTGTTTTGTTGCAGAACAATTATTCCTTAGAAACAAGGTATCAGCTACTCCCTGCCCCCTTTCCTTCACCCCTTCATGCAGACCCACACAGTTGACTTTTACCCTCCCAATAATCCAAGCAACACCCTGGTGTAGGATACTATCTCAAGGCTTCATTGATGCACTCAAGAGTAAGTGTTGATCCACTCTCTATTCATGTAATCATGAGTTCCCTTACTGCTCAATGAATTATATCATGCAGATTTGATCTGTTTCTTATATGTCATTGTGGTTCTGTATTTAAAGATAGTACTGTGAATGTTTGACTAGCTAGAATATTCACACAGGCCAAATGTGCAAGATTTGTCTCAACAATAGGAACATGCCACACAAATTCTATGATGAAAAGCAGATTGGGGTTATGTATCTAAACTCTACTTTCCAGATCTTAGCTCAAAGTATAAAATCTGCAACAGATAGCAGCACAAACGCTGATGAAGGTCAGATCACCTCCAGTGTTTCCTGTGATACATATTACAGTGTTGATTTAGTGAATCATTTAACTTGTGGAGTCCTAAACAAGTGGCGAGTTATCTTGAATTAAGACAATGCCATTATAAGCAGGTAGCAGAAGAAACAGATAGGGCTTCTACTGTCATGTTACAAACTCTTTGCTGATTCTACCAGATCAGAACTCTTCAGATTACTATCAGTAAGCACTTTCCCATGAATGCTTTTGAACTACTAGTGTTGTAAAGATTAATAAATCGTCCTGCACTCCATTTTTATTTCTAAATCCCAGTTTAAAAAATAAAAATAAATAAATAAAGTCTCAGAAGGCAGCTTTTACAGCATCTTTGAAGACAGACAGTGAAGACAACCATGGTAAATTTTATCTGAAGAAGAAAAGCTGCAGCATAAATATATCCCCTATGCACCAGAGAATCTTAGTGGAATCTTAGTGGGAACTGAAATTTGCCTAGGAGATGAGACAAAGCTGACACCTTGGACATGAAATGTAAACAAGACAAAGTTAAGGCAGTCAAATTTTGTGAACTTTGCTGTTCATGAAACTATTTCTGCCTTTACGTCTTCCATTTTGTGGTAATTCTAATGACCTGTCAAAGATCTCAGAAAAAGCTATTTGCATCTGAACTTGGAGAAAACAAGACAAGTTTCACAATATTATCTAAGTACTGTAACAACCTAGAATGTTATAGAACAAAATAAGCATGCAGAGCGTGTGCAAATGGGCTTAAAGGAATGGAACTTGATTTTCAGAAACATCCTGTTGGAAGCTTTTTGCCGACTCATTTTCCATTCAGGTTTAAAACTTAAAAGGAGCCATTTATTTTCTGAAAAGGCTAAGATCCCCTCAGATATGAAGAACAGAAGACACAGAGCTTGAAGTGTAAAACAAAAAACCCTCATCTAGTGACCCAGATCTACCCTATTAATAGGTAGGAGATCATGTTGCTATCATAAACACATGAATTGTTTACCCAGTGTGCTTATTTGTAATATAAATGATACTATTCCAGCTAAGCACTCAGTATTTCAGTATCACATAATCTTGTTGTACTTACATGGAGTAAGTATCCATTACTGTTTGGAATGCTCATTTAGCCTGCTCAACTGACTGCTTAATGAGGTCTGAGAAGTAAAAGCCTTATCTGTAAGAAGCCAGTGCAAGAAGCAGCATATGTGTATGCTTGTTTTCAAAGCATAGAAAAGTATCTGTCTAACCATAAACATGAATTAGATTAGAAAAAGCATTCTGAAGAATATAAGTAATGAACAACACTGTTTTCCATTTGTTGAATATTTTATTCTTAGAAATTTGCTTTGTTTTTGTAAATGTAATTAGCCCTTCAAAATACCTTTCAGAAGCTGTACATTCTCCCCCCCCCCCAGCCCCCCCCCCCACCAAATACATTCCTTAGGAATTCCACACAGCAAAAGGTTTACAGCAGCTTCTAATAGCTTTCTTGGAGTGTTTATGATGAGTCAGATGCATCTGCTTCAGCTCCAGAAATACAAAAGGGGACATCAGCTGCATTCACACAAGTTGTAGTGGTGAATAGTATGTTCATTAAAAATTTAAAGGATACTGACTGCAAACGCTGTATACCTCCCTTTCACTCACTACTCATTCGTAGGTACCCACAAAACTCACTAAGCAAACCTGTTATTGTTAATCACTGCTATACCACTGCTGCCAAATGTGAGTTAAAACAATATATTTCAATTCAGAGATGCGCAAACTGGATCAGATGGGAATCTGAAATTTTCATTTAGATCATACACATTTTACCTTCACTGAAAAAAGTCACCAAGTCAGAGGCTCTCAGCTGCTAGTATTTGGTGTCTAAAACATTTCAGATTGAAACAGAAGTCTACATGGCAAGGACTATGTTGAACGACTGCAGAAATTTGTTTTTCTTTTCAAAGCAGCATTCTATGGAAGTTGTTTGTCAGATAACTGAAAGACACCACTTTAAGCAGAGGATTCTTACGAAGGAGTCATTTCAGTGCTTTAAACTAAGTTGATGCCCAGTGACATGTTTATTTTGCTGTTTTACATTCACTACCAAAAACCCCCCCATTGTCAGTGATCCTGCAGTAAACAAAGCACTTAACCTTTTCCCACACACGTTGCTACCTGAAGACCCAGTATACAGCAATTCTTCTATTTGTACAAAGATCGCTTGCACTACTTGAAGTTTCCTTTTAGTTGCTGTAGGAGTACAACAGGAAACCGAGTGATTGTCAGTGATTCTGATGGGGGAGAAAGACTGTATTTTTCTTATTCTAACAACTGAAACATTTGTCTCTGTTTTCTTCAGTGTGCAAGGCTGGGTGTTGCCCAGAACTGACAAATTGCTTTTTAATTTTGTGAAGTGTCATGATGAAGCACACCCTCAGAAAGGAAGTATGACAAAAAGCTGCTTCCTGATTTCTGCAAATTGTGTGGTTACATTATGAAAGTGCATCCAACACAAGTTTAAGTCTGTTTATTTAGAGAACACTTGTTTTCATATACTGAGATGGTCATGAGTAAAAATACAAACAAAACATAAACACACAGAAACCAAAACAAGAATACTTCTGTGAAATGATGCTTTCTTTTTCTATGAATACTTGTTCTTTACCACTCACGTAGGTTCGATATATTATGATATTTTCATTCATGGTTTAAAGACACCATACCACACTAGTCTTGCCTTGCAATTACAATCTTAGCAGCATGGCACTAGTTGAAAGCACTTGGTGTGCCAGTTATGTGAAGTTTCCATGCTGCTGCTGTCATCTCAAAAGCAAATTAAGTCAACTAATGACACAGAACAGCAAACTCCTTGACTACATGTAAACAGGGAATGCCAGGAATAGTCAAAACCAAGAGAAACTCTGAACTAGAAAACAGAGGTGCAGCCAGGCTGCCTAGAAATACAACTTTTATAAAGCGAGGGAGCTGGGGAAGCCCATATTCCCAAGATACCTAAACTTTCAAAATACTGTTTTCCCATTCTCCTCCTATTCCTTCTCTGCTCTTTCATCATGATTTAGAAGACTATGCAGCTGCTGCAAACTAAGGATAACAAGCAGATATAAAGAATGGAACCCCACTGATGAGTCAGCATAAGCCCGTTTTTGAAGTAAGCTGCTTCTTCACACTGGAGAAATTTAAAGAACTTTTGAAAAAAAACAGGTCATTACATCTAAGACAAGCATAAACTCTAAGAAAGTATCCCAATATAATTGTAAAGCTTTCCTCACTGGATATTACTCAGACTGTTAGCTAGTTCGTGATTACTGCCTATATTCTCCTACGCAGAAAAAAAAAGGAAAAACATTCTAGAACATGTTTTAGGCAACACTGTGGTAAGAGGTTATAAACAAACAGCAGAAAGTTTTCTCTACAAACACCTGCCTTAGCAAAGGGCTTACAAAGGCGAGATAATCTGACCATATAGCAACAGAACTCCATTTCCTAGTTAAGTGAGAAAATTCTAAGTGAACTAGCCATTCATTAACACAATAGCTAACTTTTTATTAGTGTTTCAGGTTGCTCTACTATGAAAAGCTTTAGTGCTAGACGCTGCTGAGTGAAGGGTTTTGAAAAGTTTTAGAATGCAGACAAGCAGAAATAACACCCTAATCATCTGAATACTACTGGCAGTTATCAATAGAAGATGAGTAAGAAAGCCAACTAAGTAATAACAGAACCCATGACATTATTTAATTACATAAGCACTGAAAGTATCAGGCATTTCATTCTACAGTTTAATTAAAGATATAAAACTAAATACAGGATTATATCAATTCTATCTAACTGTATTAGTGTTGGGGGGGTGGTAGGCGGTTGGGAAGTGTAGATATACCAAATGTTCCTACATTGCAGGGGGGCAAAGCACAGCAAGTGCTCTCCTAAACACTAACCTTCTTTGTGCCAGTGTTTCATCAGTAATACTGACAGATTGTCATCGTAAGCCTGAACTGAGGGAGCAGTTGTCAAAGCACAGACATACAAATAGTATCAGGAATAGCAGGAGATACATGAACCGGGAATAACATGCTTTGGAGAAGATGCATCAGTTTCAACAAAAGCTTTCCCATCTTCAGATGGAAGCATCTGGTACCTGACATCCCTGCAATAAGAACATTCATCTTGATGCTTGGAGGCCAAATTCCAGCATCCTGCTCAATTGAACTGAACTTGGTACTTTAATCTCCCAGACAACACTCTGCACTAGAAGACATGGGGTTTCTTGTTTGTCTTTAAAAAATACCATTCACTTCTAGGTGATTGCTTGTTGGTTCTTAGCTACTGTTTCTTCTTTTTTGTTATTGTTGCTTCTGTTTTTTGTTTTTGTGTTGCTTTTTTTTGTTTTGTTTTTAATAAAAGTACTCATTTAATACTTCCTATCTCTGAAGGCTTGAGATTAAAATAATGGGTCAGGAACAAGCAAAGATTATTTCCTCTCTTTCAGCCAAGTGTACAGCTGCTAACTATGAGACAGAATTGAAGGATCATTTATTTTTCAGAGGTGGTATTAAAGAATTCTAACAAGTAGTTGACAATCATCTCCTTTTCTACGTATTTTTTAAAGAAACATTATAAACAAATCACATAATATGGTGGATATTATAGCAGGAGATATAGAAATAACAGGCAGGAAAGAAAAAAAAGGTTTTTTTTCCAAGACAGCTGTTATGGGGGAAATTAACTTCATGGCTTCAATAAAGTAGTAGTTACATGAAGTATCCCTTTATTAGCAAGTATGATTTCATAGCATGCTTCCCATCGCTAAAAGAACTGCAATAAAAATCACGATATTTTCAAAAGTGCTATGAAATTATTTAATGATAGCTCCAGGTAACAGCAGTGATTCAGTAACTCTCTCTTAACTGCTGCTCTTTGTAGTAATGAGATTCGTGAATATTCAGAAAAGCTAATTACTGAACAACCAAGGATGCAGCATTGTAAGCTTCCAGCCTTACTGCAGATTATACTCTAGAGTGACTGTATGAGGAAGTTGTTTACTTGCAGTCTTTTACAAGCATAAGCTTACCACATTGAAATGCCATAATACAACAGAAAGTACAGCAATAACAGTCACACAATTCCAGACTACTGCAAATGAAAACAAGCCCAAGCACAACAGCTGTTGATACAGAAACAAAAGAAAAATGGCTTACCTTCAGAAGGTCTCAGGTACGCAGGGATCTCCAGAAAGGTACCCTTCCTTCCACTGTCAGATGAGGTCTGGGAAGAGGTGGATCCTGGCTGCAGCCCTTCCAGTCGCCCAGCTCCATTGCATGCACCTCAACTCCCCTGGATTGGCCCTGTCTTCCCACCAGGTGCTCAATCACCTTTTTCAGGTCATGACTGAGCATTTTCATGACACTCAGCAAATACTGAAAACATGGCCTAGCAGATCAGCAACCTAGAGAGTAAAAAATGAAAAACAAAAATGCTGGTACCTGCTCACGCAAAGAACAAGACAACTAGCAAAAAAAGTTCCACGGATATGCAGAAAAATTATCTGTCAGAGTCCTGACTCACAAACAGCTTGTTGGCCGTGTTTAGCAGCAGAGGAATGTTTAGTTGATTAGTCCTCCTATAACAATAAATAGGACACTATTGAAGAATGTGGAAACTACTGTTGAGGATTTCAGGGAGCACGACATAACTGATATAATGGCTGAGAACACCAATTAAGCACACCATGAATTACACAACTTAAAATAATGGCTCTGTTGTAAAAAACACTGGGATTTGTTCTCAGTTATGTCATCACCCTTATCTGAACGTTCATATGGTTAACATGTTTTTAACTTTAGCCTCTTCAACCATAAACAAGTGTCTGTGTGACTGCACAAACTGGTCTAGTGACTCATCTCGCTGGAGAGACTGATCTCACAAAGACTACACAGAACATAGGTGCTGTATTCTGAAGCTTACTTTTTGCAAGGTGGCTTTTCTGTCATAAAGGAAATCTGTTTGAAAGATTGTAAAAAAACAAATATATAAATAAAACAAAAAAGAAACCCTAGAAGATATACTCCAAAGGAAACACTGTAAAAATTCCTGCAGCATACTCCACTAGGGTGCTGCCTAGGTGTGACTCAGTGCTAAGGATCCCCATGTGAACTCATACTGCTCAGTTCAGAGTTCAAGCAGTGTGACATCATTATTCTTTGTAATAGAGTGACTATTTTTTCATTATTATTATTATTTTTTTCCCTGGAAAAACAAAGGCAGCACTGGATAACTGCTGGGTACAAGGATGCATAACCTTCTTCAGAATGAACGTGCTCACAGATGATGGCTGTTTAACCTGGTACTAAACAGAAATAAGTACATTTTTATTTTGCCACAGAAAAAGTGCAAGAAGCGTAGTTTTTTATGTACAGTGTTTGTAAAATTCAGAGAAGCTGAGCCGTATCAGTATATGAACAATATGAAGAAAACTATTTCTAACGTGTAAGAAACTTGAATCTGCTTTCAAGTCATGCGCTGTCAGATGTACTCACACCTGCCCAAATGTCCCTCAAGTCCCAGCAAAGAAACAGGACCATTAAATTATCCCCTGAAGACTGGAGAACTACCAATAGCTTTCTCATTGGACTCCTGAGAAAAGAACGGTTTCGTAGTAGGTTCCAATAATGACAGTTTCTGTTGATTGAAAGGTTGTAGAAGCCAGACACTTTCAGAACAGAATCTGAGTCTACTAAGCTCACTCTTACATTTCCCCTATGCTTACAAACTCAGTGTCTTAGCACAACATACTACTGCCAATTTCTCAGTAACCTCTAAGTACTGATTCTTATCTGTGGGTATTATCTTGGGACAAGTATTTGTTCACTAGAAGGAAAATAATAAATTTCATTAAAATTGTGATTATTTTTTTTCCCTAAAATTAATTTTAAGAGTTAATTTAACTGGCTAATCATGGCTAATGAAATTATACAAAGATTAAGTTAATGTATCACAAAGGATGAAAGGGAGACTTGAGTCATACCAACAACATTGATTTAAGGATTAGTTACAAGCTTTCAAGAATATTAGGCTTTTCTACTTTTACATTAGGTTTGTTAAATGGGGTAAAGTAAAGAAAATTGTTAACAGAAATGTCATTTAGAAGATGGGAACTCACAGTATGAACTCATGTATGACCATGAATTTGCTTGAAATATCACTTAAGGATCCAAAAAGGACCGTAAGTAAACAATAAGAATTGTCATTATATCAACTGATTTGTCTGAAAGTAATTAAATCCAGAAATGCTCTGTTGTGCTCTTGAAACTGCGAGTATTGTAGTTTGACATTTTCCTATGTAAGTGTGTCCAGTAGACAGAGCTTCCTGCAGTTATATACAAGTCAGTAGTCCAATTAAATACACCGTGTTACTGCTTTGGTCACTTTGTTAGGCATCTTCAGTCACAAATAAAGAGGCATTTGAACAAGACAGATACAAAACAGTAACCTGTATAAAGAATAGCTTATATTTAACAAGTTACCTGATTAAGGTTATTACACTGTGCTTGAAAAACATCAAGAAGAATCCTTTGTGGCCAGAAACAGAGCATGTGAAATGAAGTGTTGCTCTCACTGATTACAACAGTCTAATCACTGCTGGGTAATTATCTTTCATTAAGTCCCTACTCTTTGCAGTGGGTTTGGGGTTTTAAATATGTCCATGTTAACGTTTTCCTTTTTTAATCTTTAAACAACTAAGAACCCCATATCAGCCTACAGTTCTACTTCCCCTCTGCCTCTGTTTTATAGTCATTCTCACAGCTGTTCTTCAGAATTGAGCAGTTTCTAGTACAAGACTATGTAGCCTGGTCAGATTAGAACAGGGTCTTGGATTCCTTGAAGGGACAGATGAATCATGTTGGGAACACAAGCTGGGTGTTTTTGGAATGGTGCGACAGGCAAAATCAAGGCTCTGAATCAAAACTTTTCAGTAAGGTGAATTTTAACCCAGATCACTTTTGCAATCCACTTAAAAGTCACGTGAATGCCTGCTGTACATAAAAGGGAGCACCAGGAGGCAAGAAAAGTAACAGATTAAAACAAACAAAATGAAACAGAAAGACCAAAGCAGGACCCACTTCATTTAACACAGACAAAAGCCTTTTAAAGGGAAACAACAGTCTGAATAAAACCCAACAACTTCAGACTAATCACTTTTATTAAAAAGACTGTGAGAATTATATGTAGAAAAAAGTCAATCCAAACCATAACAGCTAACTAAACTAAATCATCAATTTATGCACATAAGCACTTATTTCACTAGCATATATTCCCATACTCTCGGATTGCTAACACCATTTACCAGAGAGGGAGAGGAAAGCTCGAAAGTTCTTGGAGGATTTAAAGAGACAAAATTCCTCATGGAATGATGGCAAAAGGTATTTTGCTGGTCAACAATATTGAGAAATTTCTGCAAAGAGCAAAGTTTGGGTGATTGTGTAACCAAATATTGCACCACATATGACTACAGATTCATGTGTCAGAAGCAAAGGGGGAAAAAGGAGAATCAGTAAATAAGAAAATAATGTGTATATCAGAAACCTCATCTATCATCTGGTGTTTGTATGTTTATTTAGTTTGATTGTTTGTTTTCTCCTTTGGAATTGTAAGGGGTGGCTAATACAAAGATGTTAACAAAGATGATAAAACAATCAAATATTCAAAGGTTATATACAAAGGAAAACTCACCAGTGTTGATGCCTTGTTCAGAGAGCCTGGGGAGCAATCTGCAACAGATGCTGCCTCGGTGGGGGGTCAGCCCTCGAATGAGGTCTTAGAGGAGGTGGAGTCCAGCTCCACCCCTTCATGGAGCACAGCTACATCACTCACACCTGTGCTCCTGCAGCTGGCCCAGCACTTGCCTCAGCTGGTTAATCAGAGGTTCAGGCTGTGATTTTCCATAAAGATTTAAACCCAAAATCAACAACAGTATGTTTGCTTTTTTATTATTATTATTATTTTTTTTATTAATATAATATTTACCTTTCCCCTTTTTTTATTTATTTGTTTTTGTTTTCCAAAGTCATTCTCTGAAGTCGTCCTATACATTTTTTTTCATGTCTATTGTTCCTAGAAAACAATAATGGGGCATGAATGTAATAATCACCTGGAGAAGAGAAACTCTGTTGTGGTCAAGAATTGTAGGATAAATGGTCAAAACACAGAAAATGAGAGAAGTAGAATTCACCTAAATCAGCTAACTGCTTCAAAAAGGGAAAAACGCTTCTGATTAAATACAACAACAACGGCAAGAAACAAACAGAAGCGAAGAACAAAAAAAAACCCACAACACTTTAGAGAGCACAAACAAAAAAAAAAATAATAATTTTTTTTTCTTTTTTTTTCTTTTTTTTCTTTCTTTTTTTTTTTTTTTTTAAATTTTTGATGAGCCCAGACTGGAGCAAATCACTACTAACTTGTTTAGATTAAAATCAGTATTCTGTTTATTTGCTAATTTACCTAACTTTAATGAATAATGTACCTCGACATCAGTTGACTCTGTACATATCCCATACTAATACCTCATCTTGCTCCAGTGCTTTAGGTTTTAAGTTAGAGCTCGACATGCTAAGTAAAGGTCAACTATAGGTCTTTTGTGACTGCAGAGATCATTACATTGTCAATATATTAAACATAAAACCTTTTTTAAACAATAGGTGGGAAGCTGTAAGCTTCCTTGTCCTAAAAATAGCTATAGACAAAACTTGTAGCTTACTCAAAAATTAAGAATATAAAGCCTAATCAGCGGACTGTTCTGCAGCTGTGTCACGGCTGCAAGCAAAATGTAACTGCAGAAACTTCTCGAAACAGCTGTGAAGATGCCTAATTTGTAATCCTTATTTACTTACATAAATGTTCATAATTAGCTGTTTTAATTAACATTCGTGACACTGTTCATGACTGCAACACAAAACATTGCTGTTTTAATGGTCAATTAAGATGAGAGAGAAAATAATCTGGGAAGAGGGATGAGACAATCTGAAGACAGTGTGCAGCATCATAGCAGGAGTGGAAAGATTGTGATATGTGAATTATGGTAGAGTGGTTGTGCTCCTATTTAGGTGGAATGATGGGACACATAACCCTGTGTGAGTTAGCAGCACATTTCCTTTTTGTGGTTAAGTTAAATACAGTATGTATTCTCTTGTATTGCTACACAGGATAATTCCTATTAATATATATATATATATATATACTATAAATCTTCCCTCTTGCAACCACCCAGCTAGATGGATGGTTAGGACAAATGTTTCAAGTTTGTTAACTTACTTCTTCAGTACTAGAAATCTAGAGGACAGGATATTTCTCCGGGACTGAAACCTGAATAGCTGGTTTAATCACAAGTTCATTACAACTGTCTTAAAATTGCTTCTCCAGAAGCCTAAGCCTTCACTGCTAGATGGAAATTCTGTCACTGGATTTATTAAATTTCATGTATCTTTTTCTTTCTTTTTTCTTCTCCGGATATTTTTGGAGTAGACAGCTTCTGGAAACTTGCATCATTGTATTTTTTTAGTATGTTTAGAGGGAGGATGTTAGAAAGTGAAGATTTTTGATAGCTGCATCAGCCAGTCATTTGGAAAAGCCTGTTTTGTTCACATTCAGATATAAAGCAGTACATGTTTGTGGGACATAACTATTAGTCCACGATCATTTTATTGCAAGGTCTGGCTCAGTTGTTGCAGTTAAGTGCTTGTCTGAGATTACACTAGAAACCAAGAGGAGAAATGCATCTACATAGCAGGAACCTTCTGCAGCTACACATTTTTACTATTGTAAAATGAATTGCGCTAAATGTAGAGTTATAAATTTTCTCAGATAAGGATCCAACTTAAGAACATTTTTTGCAACAAGTTTTCTCCCTCAGGCCGTACCTAAATTGCTCTCGGAGCTGGGCCAAAACGCAGCAGTGCAAACTGATTGCCAAAATGATCTGAGGTTTGGTTGGTTGCCTTAAGCAACTGTGGTGGCTTTTTTTGCCTCTTTTTTGGGGGGGAGTGGGTGAAGGGGGGGGGGGGGGGTGAGGCAGAAGAGGGGGGGAGAGACTTTTTCATTTTAATTTTCCTAACCGAGATAGTTCTCACACCTCACTCTTATTGCTTAAAATTGTCTGCAGAATTTATATGCTCGTAAGTTGTTGGTTCATATGTGGAATATTGTTTTTCGGTCCTCAAATCTGGGTGGGGTTTGGGTGGAGTAGAAATAAGAATACAGAAATTCTTCAAGTTCTGGAGTATAGCTAAAAAAATTGCATTATTTCATCTGGTATCGAGGCTGTTCTTTGGGAGCCTAAAGAAATGCCAGATTGCTCTATGAATCTTACTGTACAGGTCTGCAGGTCTTACTTCCATGTTGAACAAGAAAAGGTCTGCTGTGGAAGATGTGCAAAACTCATATTCTGGAGGATAATGGAATGATATGGTTGTACATAAATCTAGTCTCCAAAGAGGTCTTGATTGCCCTTGTCCTCTTACAACAGACTGACTGTTTCCACAGCTGTTTTCCTGGTAACTTGAACATATGTTCAGGTGTGTCAATAAAAAAAAAGCCTATTTTTCTCTCTTTTTTATAACAATTACATTGATACACAGACATCCATGAGGGCTGGCCTGAAGGATTCTGTTTCCTAAAGAACCATTTCATTGCAACCATTGACGCTGCAAACCATGAATACAGACATGACGTGAACACAGACAGAAAGCTCAGACTTTAGAGGCTGGACTTCCCCAATGCGAGGAGTGAAAAAAAAAAGAGGCTTTCATTTGCGGTGAGTCAGTTTCAAACAGTGATGCCGTGCACTCAGTGCACTCCTGGAACAACACACAGGAGCGTGCTGCAGGCAGAGGCACCTCGTGAAAGCCCTCAGTCCTGCAGCACTGCTGTTCCATGCACGAGATGCACGAGATGCACGAGATGCACGAGATGCACGAGATGCACGAGATGCACGAGATGCACGAGATGCACGAGATGCACGAGATGCACGAGATGCACGAGATGCACGAGATGCACGAGATGCACGAGATGCACGAGATGCACGAGATGCACGCCTTTCCTGCTCCTGGCGATTTCAGGAACATCTAAGCGAATTTCACACCCGACCCGTCCTATCCACTCGCTCTATCTTATCTAGCCGTGCACCAATCAGCTTTCAATCCCTCTCCACCTTTCTAACTGCAGCTCCTATTTACATCCAGCATGCCGCCCAGCGCCGCCATTTCTCGCCCTCGCCCCTCCGCCCTTCCGCTCGCGTACAGGCGGCGGGCGCACCGCTCATGCGCACTGAATCGGCGCATGAGCAACGGCGGCCGTTTGTTAGTGCGCGTGCGTGGAGACGCTCGGCGTCCGAGGCGGTTGATTGGGAGTGGGCGGCCGGAGCGCAGCCAGGAACTGCTGCAGCCGCGGCGGGGCGACGCCCGGTTATGGGTGCCGGCTGCATGGAGCCGTGACGGGACGGGCGGACGGGAAAGGGACCTCGTGCCGGGTGTGGGGTCGCCGGAAGGATGGAAGAGCAGACAGCTCCGGGGTCTGGAGGTGGTGACGAGCCCCCGGGCCCGAGCAAGATGAACGCAAAGCGGAGCGGGCGCTCCTCGGAAGAGGAGACCCGGAACAAGACCAAGTTGGTGAGCGAGCCTGGGGTGGGGAGGGAGGGGAAGGGAAGGTGGGGACGGGAAGGTGGGCGTCCTGCTGCTTCCCGGGGGAGAGCCTGGTGCGGGGGGACGTGCTGGGCTGGGGGGGCTGCTGGGTGTTCAGGAAGGGTTTATTAATCATCGGTGAGCTTCCGTGATGGCTTTTGGGTGCTTCTTGCTCTTGGGCCGGTGGTGCCGGGAGGCGTGCGGGGGGTGCGCCGCACTGAGAGCCGGGTGCTGCCGGGTACTGCCGGGTACTGCCGGCTGCGGAGGGGCGCAGCGCAGCGCTGGGCCGGGCGGCCGCAGCACCTGTTGCCGTAACCCGGCCCGAGCGTGCGCTGTGCTGCGCTGTGCTGAGCTCCGGTGCTTTCCGGTGTGCGCGGAGCTGCGATGCAAGCAGCGGCTGAACCCGCGGGATCCTGAATGCTGGGAAAATAACATGAAGCGTTACGGGAGTCAGGGAGAGAAGGAGGTGTGTGCGAAGGTTCGCGAGGCGTTCTGGTTTCTTTGCGAGGAGCGGGTAAACTTCTGAATGTGCAGTTCCTCCTTAGGCCCGTACTGCTCGTTAATTGCAACAGCTTTCTGGTTTTAAGCAGCATATTTCATACAAACCTGGTAACATGCAGCACAGGTGCGTTTCACAGTCAGCACTATTGTGTTGTATTTCAGATTTTAAACGCAGCAGCCAAGGAGGTTCATTATATCAGTGCTTGTCTTGCTCACTCCTGTTACTTGTGTAATCTGGTTTAAGTTTGAGTGGTCTCATTTCATCCACCTCTTCTGACTGCCTTTCCAGAGAGGCAGTGGAGGGGTCGCTTAACACGTGACTGAGTCATCACATTGGTTAGAGCACTAGTTGCAAAGTTTTGGTATCATTTGTGCAAGACTTTTCACAGGTAATAGTAAAACTAATGTAATGTTTGTTTGCTCCCACCTTAGATTCCTCTCGTTGAGGATAGTACAGAAGAGCCTTGGGTTGATCAGCTGAAAACCCATTTTTCATGGTCAAAACCAACTCAGAATGCACGTGGGGATGTTTAATTCGCGCTGTGTGGGGCATCATAAATGCACTGAGAGTGACAGTTGTTTAAAAGGAGGATAAAGTGACAAATAATTTGAACTTTGCTTGTATTAAAGGCAACCACGTATATATTAACATAAACAAATACTGTGGTTTATTTTGTTTTGTGCTGCTATTGGAAACAAACTCACTTCCGTGCACAGGGTACATAGCAACAAAGCTCTTGTGCTTAAAGTGACTAACAGAGTTGCTTGTGGATGCCTCCCAGGGAAGTGATTTGAAATAAAGTAGTCTTGTTTGTGGTTTTTGTGTGCAGAGCCTCCTTTAATTTGGGGCAAAACTTTGCACAGAAATCTTCTGTTGCAGCGGAGAGGACTTTGTGCTGATTGAAATCCAAAACTTTATAAACTTATATGGAATGAGCTCAAAATTGAATGGAGCGGGCTGTCTACTCCTATTACATGCCTTCATCAGTTCTTCTGGAGTCAGAAGGGTTGAGGTTTTTTGCTGCATTTAATGGGAGAAATATATCCCATTAGTACTTCAGTTTGTATGCAGACGTATGCTTTTGGTTTTTGAGGAGATAATTACAGATTAGCAACAGTATGAAGGTGAATTGAGGTACCTTGCTTGAAGTCAGGGCAGATCTGTCTGTTAGAAGGAACAGTGACTAGTTTTTGATGATACAACTGGGGGATGTATTGACTGGGGAAGAAGATGTCTTTTCTTTTGGACGTGATGTGTGCAAACTCTGGGTAAAGCTGTTATGAAGTGGGATGTACTTTTGAGGAAGGAAAAGGGTGGAATTAAAGTGTATATGAAATTGAGGCAATGTGAGCAGACAGATTTATCGCTTAATTATATCAATTTGTAAGGGAAGAACAGGACTAATCAGGGAAAGGCATAATTCATTATATACAAGAATAATCTTATGAATTTTGCATTCTTAAACATTGAATAAGGATTTGATTCTGCCGAGGCTAGCAGTTTCTTTTGGCTATTGGAGAGCAATCTTGCATGTACTTATCTTTACTGTGCAAATAACACAGAGGAGTAGTTGAGACTTCTATAAGAAAACCCACACTGCTTGCACAAGTGCTAAATTGTCACTGAGTTGGTAAATGAAATGTAGATTTCGGTATGGAAATTTCCTTGGTTCAGCTTCACAGCTTCTAATTTACTAAGTTTCAGTAGAGTTACACAGATGAATCAACCTGTAGGCTGTTGGTTGACTTTTGGAGCTGTATGATGTACTTAGAGAAGTGTGCCTCTTTTCAATGATCTCTAATATAAAGTACTGGAAGTACTTGGTGGGACAGGATACACAGATACACATAACAGCAGATTTAGTTTTAGTATTTGGTGTCAGACCTTTGGAAGGAGGATGAGGGGGAAATATTTTAATGTGGAATGTCATAAAGTTCAACAAGAACAGGTATAAATTCTTACACACGTGGGCTGGGGCACAGATACAGACTGAGTGGAGAATGGATTGAGATTAGCTCTGAGGAGTAAGGTTGGGGGATGTTTCTTGATGGAAAGCTCAGTGTGAGCCAACAGTGTGTGTTTGCAGCTTGGAAAGTCAACTGTATCTTGGGCTGCATTAATAGAAGCATGGGCAGCAGATTGAGGCAGGTAATTCTCATTCCTATAGTGGAGTACATGGGGATGCTCGGAGAGCTGGAGCACTTCTGTGGAGGCAGGCGGAGAGAGTGTGGGTTGATCAGCCTGAAAAAGAGAAGGCACCGGGGAGCTGAAAAGGAGCTGCAGGAAAGCTGGAGAGGAACCCTTTGTCAGGATACTGATGGAGGAGGGGCAGTGTCCTTAACTGAAATAGGGAAGATTTGGGTTAGACGTTTGGAAGGAATTGTTTACTCAGGCTGGTGAGGCACTGACATGGGCTTCTCAGAAGCTGTGGATCTGCAAAAGTGTTCAAGGCCAGGTTCATTGGGGCTTTGGGTAACCAGATGTAGTGAGAGCTGACCCTGCCCTATGGCAGGGGTTAGAAATAGATGGTCATTAAGGTCCCTCCCATCCCAAATAGTTCTATGAAATAGTTTTCTGTAGGACAGCTGAATTGGTACATATTCTCACATACAGTCAAATTTGGGCTGCACTCGAACTCCTAATTCATGACTTTGTTTTGTTTTGCTTATCTGATTTGGGTTATTTTGAGAGTCATTTAAGTCTAATTAACCTCTGGAACGTGACAGAGTGACAATTTAGCTCTAGTTTTTGTACTGGTAGTGTGTAAACTGGAGTATTTTAATGAGAATGTCATGTTCCAACATGTATCACGACTGGAAGAGCTCTGATTTCATCTTTTTTTTTCCACATCATTTTGTGTTAGTGCAAGAACTGGAGGTGGGAATGAGTGCCGTTATTTTGGTTTGTGATGGAATGGGCAGGAAAAAATCAAATTGTTTTGACAAACAATCGTCTGGTCTCATGCCAGCCCTGAGCATGGACTAGCATGAGACAGCAGTGAACAGCTACACATTTAGCTTGGTTTGGCAACAGTCTTGTTTTGCCTGTTTGAGAGTATGCCTGCTATGCTAGTGGAAACAGACTAAATTAAGTTGTCAGGGGAATTGCTGAGATTTGTGTGTTTTAGTCCTTAACTTGGATATTGTTTGCTGGATCTAACACTACAGTAAGTATGTAGTAACACTGAAGGAAGTATTTAGTTTCTTTGGTTGCGTAGGAAACAAGTGCATGATTGAAAGCATTGTTAGATCTGTTTGAATGCGGTTGTCATAGTTCAGCTGAACCCAAAGATTTGTCAAGACTTTTCAGATATTTCTGTATGAGGAGCTGAAGCCAGGCTTTTTACTAAAGTTCATATGATGAGAGTGGGAGGCAGTGGGTAAGTGAAACAGGAACAGTTCTGACTGGGTACAGGGAAAAAGATAATTTGAGAGGTGGTTATGCTTTGGAACTGGTTGATCAGAGCTGTATATTAGTCACTGGAAGTATTTGAGACCTGGAAATGTGCACGAAGCTTTTAGCAGCCTGGTTTGTGTCCTGTGTCGACTCAGCTTTCTGAGCTGGAGTTGGGGCTAGACACCTGAGGTACTTCCAGATGTCTGTGATAATGTGAATCAGTGCTCGAAAAGAGATCGTTAGAACAGGATATGTGGTGCTTCCTGAGGATTTGAATGCCTCTTAGCTAGAAGTTCATGTAGTCCATTTTTTTTGGTCTGAGTCAAGGTTTTGTAGAATATCCTGTTGATTTTCTATTAGCTGCAATAGAAGTATTTCTGTGTGTGTAGTGGCTAGTGCCGTGCTAAAAGCATGCTTCGTTACTCCAAGTTAATTTCACATTTGAGGTAGTTGATCAGTGTTTGAAAACTACACTTAGCTCCAACCTTAGTTTTCACAAAGGGCTGTAGTGTGAGTATGACATCGTCTTTAAAAGTAGATTGAGAGAGCTTGTACCATGGGGTAAAAAACGTTAGGGGTAGGAGACAGATTGCTTAGTTGGAATGCAAGTAAATGCGATGATGTGGATTGGATGATTCATCGCACAAGGAGCAACTCATACTTGAGTTTAAGAACGGAAATTGTTTATGCATCATATTGAAGCATTTTAAGCCCTGTGAGCTCTGAAATCAATCAAAAGCTATGAACCCAAGAATCTGACTAATGTTCCATCTACTAATGTCCAATCAGTTAGCTTATATATGGAAGTGAACTGACTGTGCTTGGCTGATAGGTTTCTTAACTATGCTGCTCCACCCATATTTGGGCAGGACTGCTTTAAGGAACTGTCAATAGTGTTGTGCAGTGTCAGACAGTGTTCTACAGGATCCTACATCACATGACATTGTTTAACTCAGTCTGTTGACTCTCTTCTGTGGAGAGAGAATATGCTCTTTACAAATGGCTCCTTGAGATGTTTGTATCCTGCGTACGTGAACAGTGAGTCAGGTTAAGCAGATTTTGGCAAATGAATAAAATACATTGTTTGAGATTGCAGTGTGTCAGTGAATGCCTCACAGCATTGTTGCTTCACACAACTGAAGTTGCAGTGCAAGCATTGCTGAAGGGTGGTATCGATGTCTTAAGAAAACTCACTGCAGGAAAGGATACTGATTTGGCACTAAGTCTAATATGGTGGAGCAGGACATAGTGCTGACTAGCTTTAGCTTTTAATGTGTGTTGATATTGACACTGTTTAAATGAGGTGATAGTGTGATAAGGCTATCTGCTTGTGGTAATTGAACTTCCTGAACTACTACTTGTAAGACAAAGCTGTAGAGATATTCGGGAATATATACAGGAAGCTTTGCAAACAAAACAGATTCCACAGGGGCAATGTGGGAGAGAAATAGAGAGACCTGGCAGTATGCAGATCAAATAGGAGAGGTGTTTTCTAAGCTTTAGAGGATGAACTTTAGTTTTGATGTTACAAA